>NC_060182.1:89614094-89654094 GCF_021184085.1 Oncorhynchus gorbuscha | reverse complement strand
AAGTTCCTCGGCATACACATCACAGACAAACTGAATTGGTCCACTCACACTGACAGCGTCGTGAAGAAGGCGCAGCAGCGCCTATTCAACCTCAGGAGGCTGAAGAAATTTGGCTTGTCACCAAAAGCACTCACAAACTTCTACAGATGCACAATCGAGAGCATCCTGGCGGGCTGTATCACCGCCTGGTACGGCAACTGCTCCGCCCTCAACCGTAAGGCTCTCCAGAGGGTAGTGAGGACTGCACAACGCATCACCGGGGGCAAACTACCTGCCCTCCAGGACACCTACACCACCCGTTGTTACAGGAAGGCCATAAAGATCATCAAGGACATCAACCACCCGAACCACTGCCTGTTCACCCCGCTATCATCCAGAAGGCGAGGTCAGTACAGGTGCATCAAAGCTGGGACCGAGAGACTGAAAAACAGCTTCTATCTCAAGGCCATCAGACTGTTAAATAGCCACCACTAACATTGAGTGGCTGCTGCCAACACACTGTCATTGACACTGACCCAACTCCAGCCATTTTAATAATGGGAATTGATGGGAAATGATGTAAATATATCACTAGCCACTTTAAACAATGCTACCTTATATAATGTTACTTACCCTACATTATTCATCTCATATACATATGTATATACTGTACTCTACAACATCGACTGCATCCTTATGTAACACATGTATCACTAGCCACTTTAACTATGCCACTTTGTTTACTTTGTCTACACACTCATCTCATATGTATATACTGTACTCGATACCATCTACTGTATGCTGCTCTGTACCATCACTCATTCATATATCCTTATGTACATGTTCCTTATCCCCTTACACTGTGTATAAGACAGTAGTTTTGGAATTGTTAGTTAGATTACTTGTTGGTTATCACTGCATTGTCGGAACTAGAAGCACAAGCATTTCGCTACACTCGCATTAACATCTGCTAACCATGTGTATGTGACAAATAAAATTTGATTTGATTTGATTTTGATTTGTCCTTCCCCAAAAACAGCAAAACATCAATCTGTTTCAGTAGCTTATAGTTAGCCAGCTAAATATATAGCTATGTGTCGTCTAAAATAACCCTAATTTGTAAGACAGTTCTTCTTTAATTAATGGTGGTCGGACCCATCTATGTGACGCTAACCACAATAAGGATTAGCCACAATAGTGGACTTTGCGGTTAGCCTACAAAATAAAAGTATGTAGATCATGCTAAACAAGTTTGGAATGTTACATAACATTTGTCAAATCAAATCTGGGATTTCTTGGATTTCTTTGCGTTTACAAAAGTCTTGCAAAACTCTGCGTGCTGTATTTCCATTGGGTTATCGTCCCATTTGGTCAATTCATTATTAGAGAGTGGGCCCCATACTTTGCTGCCATATAAAACAATTGGTTATAAAACTTAATGATACAATTTTGAGCCAGATTCTAATTGGAATTTTGATTTGAATGGCATAGGATCTTGAATGGCATGTGTCTCTGGGGGAGGGAGGTAGGGGGAGGGAGAGAGGGGGACTAGCGGACTAGTCTGCTACCTAGTTGCGCTAGATCGAGGGTTGGGTGGGGTGACAGAAGTATGTGGGTAGAGTGATTGGTCATTGCGAGGGGGTTGGAGCTTGGGGTTGGAGCTGGGGGTAGAGCAGGGGGTTAGGGATGGGTGGTAGGTATAGAACTGGGTTTGGGATAGGGGTTAGTGTGGGTGGTTAGTCACTGTTTGCCTTGTGATTTTGCGCTGTTCTGACAAGCAGCTGAGGAATGTCCCTAAATCTGCCCCACTGGTTCCTGGTCAATAGACCTGTCCTGCAGGGCATATGATTGCCATCAGATGAGATGAACCAATTTTCAGAACAGCACTGGCTGACTGGTCCTGCTGTGATTTGTTTTCCTTTGCAGCTGCTTGCAATTGTCACTGCCTTTGTCTGTCAACTACCTATGTCTGTCTGCTATACAGGAGTCAATGGGTGACTCATTCCATGCATATCACCGACGCAGAGACAACTCTGTCATCATAAAGCGACTTAAGTTAACCCTTTGTGTGTGTCCCTCCAGACAATGAGCACATCTACATGGAGTTGGGTCAGAAGCTGTCTAAGTACTGTCCCAAGGAGTGGAAGAGAGAGGCCAGCAAGGTGAGTCAGTCTGCACAACCAAATAGTACCCAGCAAGCACATAACGTTCTGAGAACCATATGTTTCTTAGGGCTTGGTGTGAGCGTGGTTGTCCTATGGTTATTTTGCATGCAACTTCCCTCAACATTCTGGGAAAGGTGCAGGATAGTTGCTTGGCTTTGCTCAATAAATGTAAGGAATTTGACTAAAAAATAAATAAACTTTAATTAGTTGGTATACCATTACTTCCAACAGAATGTTTCCCAAAAGTTCAAATGGTGACAAATGGTAATATTCTATGAACGTTCTACAGATGGTTTGACATTGGGAATGTTCTCAAATAGTTTATTAACAACCTTATTTAGAAATTTCAGTACTTCAGCATAACGTTTCCTCATGGTTCAGTCAATTGGAGGTTTAAACTCAGTGGCTCTTTGCTTGACGTCATGGGAAAATCAAAAGAAATCAGCCAAGACCTCAGTAGAAAATGGTCGACCTCCACAAGTCTGGTTCATCCTTGGGAGCAATTTCCAAATGCAATAGTAACAATAGTAAGTAAGTATTCCTATATTGACAACTTGAAAGGCCGCTCAGCAAAGAAGAAGCCACTGCTACAAAACCGCCATTAAAAAAAGCCAGACTACGGTTTGCAACTGCACATTGGGGACAAAGATCGTACTTTTTGGAGAAATGTCCTCTGGTCTGATGAAATAGAACTGTTTGTCCATAATGACCATCGTTATGTTTGGAGGAAAAAGGGGGAGGCTTGCAAGCCGAAGAATACCATCCCAACCATGAAGCACGGGGGTGGCAGCATGTTTTGGGGGTGCTTTGCTGCAGGAGGGACTGGTGCACTCCACAAAATAGATGGCATCATGGGGAAAGGGAAATTGTGGATATATCGAAGCAACTTCTCAAGACATCAGTCAGGAAGTTAAAGCTCTGTTGCAAATGCTTCTTACGAATGAACAATGGCCCCAAGTATACTTCCAAAGTTGTTGCAAAATGGCTTAAGGACAACAAAGTCAAGGTATTGGAGTGGCCATCACAAAGCACTGACCTCAATCCCATAGAAAATTTGTGGGCAGAACTGAAAAAGCTACAGGACTACAAACCAAATCAAATCAAATCAAATGTATTTATATAGCCCTTCGTACATCAGCTGATATCTCAAAGTGCTATACAGAAACCCAGCCTAAAACCCCAAACAGCAAGCAATGCAGGTGTAGAAGCACGGTGGCTAGGAAAAACTCCATAGAAAGGCCAAAACCTAGGAAGAAACCTAGAGAGGAACCAGGCTATGTGGGGTGGCCAGTCCTCTACTGGCTGTGCCGGGTGGAGATTATAACAGAACATGGCCAAGATGTTCAAATGTTCATAAATGACCAGCATGGTCAAATAATAATAATAACGCAGAACAGTTGAAACTGGAGCAGCAGCACGGCCAGGTGGACTGGGGACAGCAAGGAGTCATCATGTCAGGTAGTCCTGGGGTATGGTCCTAGGGCTCAGGTCCTCCGAGAGAGAGAAAGAAAGAGAGAAGGAGAGAATTAGAGAACGCACACTTAGATTCACACGGGACACCGAATAGGACAGGAGAAGTACTCCAGATATAACAAACTGACCCTAGCCCCCCGACACAAACTACTGCAGCATAAATACTGGAGGCTGAGACAGAAGGGGTCAGGAGACACTGTGGCCCCATCCGAGGACACCCCCGGACAGGGCCAAACAGGAAGGATATAACCCCACCCACTTTGTCAAAGCACAGCCCCCACACCACTAGAGGGATATCTTCAACCACCAACTTACCATCCTGAGACAAGGCTGAGTATAGCCCACAAAGATCTCCGCCATGGCACAACCCAAGGGGGGGCGCCAACCCAGACAGGATGACCACATCAGTGAATCAACCCACTCAGGTGACGCACAAACCTGACTCAAATACACCAGCTCTGTCAGGAGGAATGGGCCAACATTCACCCAACTTATTGTGGGAAGCTTGTGGAAGGCTACCTGAAATGTTTGACCCAAGTTAAGGAATTTAAAGGCAATTCTACCAAATACTAATTGAGTGTATGTAAACTTCTGACCTACTGGGAATGTGATGAAAGAAATAACATCTGAAATAAATCATTCTCTCTACAATTATTCTGACATTTCACATTCTTAAAATAAAGTGGAGATCCTAACTGACCTAAAACAGGGATTTTTACTAGGATGAAATGTCAGGAATTGTGAAACTGAGTTTAAATGTATTTGGCTCAGGTGTATGTGAACTTCCGACTTTAACTGCAAGCGATCCTTTATTAAACTATCTATCAGGGTTTCAAGATTTGCAAGATTACCCCCAACAGACAGTCAAAATGAAATTCTAATTTGTGCGCAACTGCTGTTGTTTTCACTGTCATGATGGACGTTTTTGATTTTATATTTGTAGAATGAATATACTGTCTTGATGGTTTGATTAGCTAGTGTTTTTCATTTGTATCTTGTTGTTTTCAGGGCATCGATCAATTTGGGCCTCCCATGATCATCCACTTCAGGGCTCAATATTACGTTGAGAATGGGAGATTAATAAGGCAAGTAGTCCCACAGAGATCCTATAAATTACTATTGGATTCTGTATGCAATTCTGTGAGTAATCTCCTCTTACACATACTTAAGTTTAACAATCAGAGACAAGTGTGAAATCATTCTGAGTAAGTGGTTTGGATTGATTGATACTTAAGCTGCTTGATTAGATCTAATATGATGGCGTATTTCTGAGGACGAGGATAGAAAAGTGAGGGAGCTCATTGTGGCATAAGGTCCCAATGGGGGTTAAAAGGATTAAGTAAGTACGTTATGAAGGTAACGTCTCCTCCCCCAGGGTAACGTCTCCTCCCCCAGGGTAACGTCTCCTACCCAGGGTAACGTCTCCTCCCCCAGGGTAACGTCTCCTCCCCCAGGGTAACGTCTCCTCCCCCAGGGTAACGTCTCCTCCCCCAGGGTAACGTCTCCTCCCCCAGGGTAACGTCTCATCCCCCAGGGTAACGTCTCCTCCCCCAGGGTAACGTCTCCTCCCCCAGGGTAACGTCTCCTCCCCCAGGGTAACGTCTCCTCCCCCAGGGTAACGTCTCCTCCCCCAGGGTAACGTCTCCTCCCCCAGGGTAACGTCTCCTCCCCCAGGGTAACGTCTCCTCCCCCAGGGTAACGTCTTCTCCTCCAGTACTACAGGAACCTGAGAATGGTGATCTAGCCTAGTGGGATGTGTTTGTATCATGTCTTCTTCTCTCTTCACTTCCAGTGACCGCTCAGCCCGGTACTACTACTACTGGCACCTGAGGAAACAGGTGTTGCTATCGCAGTGTATGCAGAGAGAAGAGGCCTACTTCCTGTTGGCAGCCTTCGCCCTCCAGGCCGATTTGGGCAACTTCAAACGCAACAAGCACTTTGGAAAGTACTTTGAACCTGAGGCCTACTTCCCTCCATGGGTACGTAGATCTATCCTTCTGACCTAACCAATACCAAATGGAGTTTTTCACTGTGCATCTGCATTGCTTGCTCTTTTTTTGTTGTTTTAGGTTGGGTATCTGTAAAGCACTTTATGACAACTGCTCATGTAAAAAGGGTTTGGAGTTGCCCAGGCAGTATCATGGTCTTCCTCTCCATCCCACTTAGCCCCCATAACCCTTCATTGTTTGCAGACCTGAAAATGGGTGTAGTCAGTGTAGTGTTGAAATTTCTACCATATTGCTACAGATATGAAAACATGGAAGGGTTAAGACCGAGGGAAAAGGGATAAGGAGTAAATTGGGACCGGCTGAGTGTAGTCTAGCACACAGCCTGAATGTAGGTCTGTGGCCAGTTTCATTAATCACTGAGCTCCAACAATTTGAGGACGCTACCTCATTGGAACATGCTGGATCTAGGACGCTTGTTTTATTTTCGTCCCTGGTAGTGGCACACAGCACGGTTGACTCTTTAGAGAAATGATCTGCATGCGAGCTGGCTAAACTTGCAGCCTCTCCTCTCCTATTCGACAAGCCCCCCTCCCCTCCCGGACACGACGGTGCCCCACCCCTCTAATTACCAACCACTTCCTGTGATTAGTCTGTTGCCGTCCCATTGGTCCCATATCCACTTTGAAGCCACAGGGTCAGGAAATGGTTGTACATTCAGGAATGGTACATAAATACATCCTCCCAGGGTGTTCTCTAATTGGTTCTGAGTGAGTGGCTGGGTTCCGTAGAAAAGCCCCAAATCCAGACCTGAAACTGAGTCCAGTGGGATTGTGGGTCCCTCCCTAATAGCACCCTATCGCCTATATAGTCAGAGTAGTGCACCATGGTCCATAGGGCTCTGGACAAAAGTAGTGCACTACACACTGAGTATCCCAAACTTTAAAAACACCTTCCTAATATTGAGTTGCACAACCCCCCTTGCCCTCAGAACATCCTCAGTTCGTCAGGACATGGACTCTACAAGGTGTCGAAAGTGTTCCACAGAGATGCTGGCCCATGTTGACTCCAATGCTTCCCACAGTTGTGTCAAGTTGGCTGAATGTCCTTTGGGTGGTGGACCATTCTTGACACAAACCGGTGCACCTGGCACCTACTACCATACTCTGTTCAAAGGGCACTTACATCTTTTGTCTTTCCCATTCACCGTCTTAATGGCACACATACACAATCCATGACTCAGTTGTCTCGAGGCTTAAAAATCCTTCTTTAACCGGTCTCCTCCCCTTCGTCTACACTGAATGCAGTGGATTTAACAGGTGACATCAATAAGGGATCATAGGCTGACTAGGTGAATCCAGGTGAAATCTATGTTATGGCTAGTGCAGGGGTACTTCATGTTTTGTATACTCAATGTACAGGAAATAAGGTGGACGACGCCTTTTGTGCCCAGCTGGACGACGCCTTTTGGGATGTAATATCAGTATATGAGGCATCTGTCTTCCCCTGGACGGGGGTTTCATCGACCTCCATTAACCCAACTGGCAAGCCTTCCTTCCTTCCTTCTGCCAGTGAACTGACATCAGAACCAGCAGATGGAGGTCACTCTACTGAGATGCTTGTATGAGAGAATTCCTTTGTCACCTCACTGAAACCAGCCTATTTGTCTCTGTCTCTTGCAGGTGAGGGCCAAGCGAGGCCGGGATTACATCCTGAGACACATCCCCAACATGCACAAAGACCTGTTTTCCCTCACCGCCTCAGAGGCTCATCTCAAATACATCAAGGAGTGTGCCCAGCTGGATGATGTTACAGTCCACTACTACAGACTCTATAAGGTCAGAGGTCAACCTGGACACACACACACACACACAAACACAAACATATAATTACTAATAAACTTTTATCTCTTCCCCAGGACAAAAAGGATGTGGAGGGTTCCATGACTTTAGGACTGACCTTGCGTGGGATCCAAATATTTCAGGTACAGTAGGAAGGGTGGCTGTGAGGGATAAATGTGTCTAGGTCATGTGTTATTAATACGTATGGTTTCTATGACGATTTATATCATGTTTCTGTTTCTCTCAGAACGTGGGGACAGTGAAAGAGCTCCTGTATGATTTCCCCTGGACCAATGTGGGCAAACTGGTATTTGTGGTGAGTAGAGCCATGGAGATGGTATATACTAAGAGGTAAGGCTGAGACGATGCCAGTATCACGATACTGGCACTTTGAGGGCCTAGGAGAGTCTCTCTCTTTCTGGAAGTTTCTTTCTCTCGTGATCCCAGCGATGACGTCTTTGAAACTTGAAGCCAGTCTTGACTTATGGCAGTGGTTAGTGAAAGTTCAGCTCCTACACAGACTATAGTTGTGGAAATAGTGACTCTTCTCTGTTGGGTCTTACCCCTAGCTGCTACAGTCACTTCACTACCAAAAGGCAGGGGCTCGCAGGTGATTTTATTTGGGACCACAAGTTACATTTTTTATTTTTTATTGTTGGACAGAAAATGTTTAAACTACAGAAAATTATCTCAAATCAATTTCAATTTTGGAAATCTGTTCCAAAGTATTCCCATGCACAATAGATAGGGGCGTGGATCAGGAAACCAGTCCAGTATCTGGCTTGACCACCCTTTGCCTCATGCAGCACGACATATCTCCTTCGCATAGAATTGATTAGGATGTTCATTGTGGAATGTTGTCCCAATCTTCTTCAATGGCTGTGCGAAGTTGCTGGTTATCGGCGGGAACTGGAACACGCTGTCGTACACCGATCCAGGGCATCCCAAACATGCTCAATGGGTGACATGTATGGTGAGTATGCAGACCATGGAAGAACTGGAACATTTTCAGCTTCCAGGAATTGTGTACAGATCCTTGCAACAAGGGTCCGTGCATTATCATGCTGAAACATGAGGTGATGACAGCGGGTGAAGGATCTCATCACGGTATCTCTGTGCATTCAAATGGCCATCGCTAAAATTCTATTGTGTTCGTTGCCTGCCCATACCATAACCCCACCGCCACCATGGGGCGCTGCAAACCGCTCGCCCACACAATGCCATACACGCTGTCTGCATCTGCCCGGTACAGTTGAAACCTAAATTAATCTGTGAAGAGCACATTTCTCCAGCCTGCCATTGGCCATCGAAGGGGAGCATTTGCCTGTGTTCATTTCTCTACCATAAGCTGCCTCCAATGTTGTTTTAGAGAATTTGGCACTACATCCAATCAGCCTAACAACCACAGACCACGTGTAACCTTGCCAGCCCAGGACCTCCTCATCTGGCATATTCATCTGAGACCAGCCACCCGTACAGCTGATGAAACTGAGGAGTATTTATGTCTGTAATAAAGCCCTTTTGTGCAAACTTCTCTTTGTGCACAGGTTCATTGTCATGCTGAAACAGCAAATGATCTTCCCCGAACTGTTGCCACAAGAATCACAGAATTGTCTAGAATGTAATTGTATGCTGTAGTGTAAAGATTTCCCTTCACTGGAACTAAGGGGCCTAGCCCAAACCATGAAAAACACCCCCAGACCATTATTCCTCCTCCACCAAACTTTACAGTTGGCACAATGTATTCGAGCAGGTAGTGTTCTCCTGGCATTTGCCAAACCCATATTAGTCCGTCGGACTGCCAGATGGTGAAGCGTGATTAATCACTACAGAGAACGCATTTCAACTGCTACAGAATCCAATGGCAGCGAGCTTTACCCCACTCCAGCCGACGCTTGGCATTGCGTATGGTGATCTTAGGCTTGTGTGCAGCTGCTCGGCCATGGAAACCCATTTCATGAAGCTCCTGATGAACAGTTCCTGTTCTGACGTTGCTTCCAGGGGCAGTTTGTAACTAGGTAGTGAGTGTTGCAACTGAGGACAGACGATTTTTACACGTTGTTGCTCCTAGACGTTTCCACTTTACAATAGCAGTACTTACATTTGACCCGGGGCAGCTCTAGCAGGGCATAAATTGGATGAACTAACTAGTTGTAAAGGTGGCACGTGTTTCATAACAGGTGTATGCTTGTCAATCATTAGCATGAATCATTTTACAAATACTTCCAGTGCTGCATCTGGATTCGCTTCCTCATTCACATCTGGATTCGCTTCCTCATTCACATCTGGATTCGCTTCCTCATTCACATCTGGATTCACTTCCTCATTCACATCTAGTTTCGCTTCCTCATTCACATCTGGATTCACTTCCTCATTCACATCTGGATTCACTTCCTCATTCACATCTGGATTCACTTCCTCATTCACATCTGGATTCACTTCCTCATTCACATCTGGATTCGCTTCCTCATTCACATCTAGTTTCGCTTCCTCATTCACATCTGGATTGGCTTCCTCATTCACATCTGGGTTGGCTTCCTCATTCACATCTGGGTTCACTTCCTCATTCACATCTGGATTCATTCCTCTGGATTCCTCATCTGGATTCACTTCCTCATTCACATCTGGATTCACTTCCTCATTCACATCTGGATTCACTTCCTCATTCACATCTGGATGCACTTCCTCATTCACATCTGGATGCACTTCCTCATTCACATCTGGATTCACTTCCTCATTCACATCTGGGTTCACTTCCTCATTCACATCTGGGTTCACTTCCTCATTCACATCTGGATTCACTTCCTCATTCACATCTGGATTCACTTCCTCATTCACATCTGGATTCACTTCCTCATTCACATCTGGATTCACTTCCTCATTCACATCCGGATTCACTTCCTCATACACTTCAGACCCACATACATTTTTTTACATCTTCAACAAAAGAGTCTTGAGAACATTTTGTATGATCTCTTTAATAATTATCCAAACTTTGGCACTTTGGCTTTCCTTGTTATGGTCACTACAGCCAATGCGAACTGATATGGCTTTGTAGAAAAGCTCTGCAGCATTAGTGACGATATGATCGATACAACTGGATGTTACAGAACCAACACTATTGGTATGCACTCTAGTTGTTTTAGTGATAACCTGAGTCATATTACTGGCGTTAGTCATGGATAGAAACTACCCCGTGGGAGGATAGCTAGTTGCCAACTAGTCAATGTTCAGGTCAACCAGAAAACGAACATCTGTTAACACCAAACACACTATCAAGCAGGTGAATAGTACAACAACAAAACAAAAATCAACATGTCAGTTTAAGCTAGAGATCTGTTTTATGTCGTGCATCTGCTGTGACAGAGCTAGAGCTGTGTTTGTTAGACCACGAGACATCCCGCAAATCTGTGTTCTCACAAAATCATCTGTGTTGTCGAACAGTTTGGCCAACAAACTATTATGACCCCTCTAGAGAAAGATGACTCTCACGAACAAGATGGTGTTCTCCGCTTTGATCTTCTGCATGGAACTCGTCTGAATTTGGTTCAGTTGATCTGCCAACTTCTGTCTGTAGCATCCAAACAGTTTGGCCTATACACTAGTATGACCCCTCCGTGTAAAGGTGAGACTCTCACGAACACAAACATGCCACAGGCCTCACGACTCGTCTGAAGGTCCCCTGATATCAGTTGAAAAGTGCTAAAAATAAGGGGTTAAATACATGTTTTCTGATCTTTCTTATATCTCTCAGATATAGGACATGCACTTTTCATTTGGGGCTATTTGTTGTTGTAACGTCTACGCTGGAAGTCGGGAAGCAAGTTCAGGGAGTGACTTTATCATAAATACACAAGGAACAAAACAAGAAACACTAGTAGCGTACAGACATGAAACAAAGGAACAGAAACAACGCCTAGGGAAAGAACCAAAGGGAGTGACATGTTAATCAGGAAGGTTCATCAGGCAGGTGATTAGGTCTGATGATGCGCTTAACGATGGTGACAGGTGTGTGTAATAATGAGCAGCCTGACTACCTCGGGGCGCCGGAGGGGAGTGGGAGTATACATGACATTTGTTCTATGTAGTGAATCTGTTATTCAATGCTTTTGTATAGGCTAACAGCAGTAAGGCCAAATACCATTTTTAATTTTCTTTTAAATCAATACGGCAAGGGATCTTAAGATTTCAAATCACATAGACAAATAATCCATGGTATGACCTTCTTAAAACAATTCCATATAGCCTAGTAGACACTCCCCAAGCTTAGACCCCGGCTGAAACTCTCATGGTTTAATAATAAAGTGATCTTCAATACATCTAAAACTTATAACATGGTTTCGAACCAAATGCATTGTCAAAGAACTAAACCTCAACTGGAGTTGTGTGTGACCGTTGAGGAAGCTCATCTATAACACTGGATGGTCAAGTCATTGAGGAAGCTCATCTATAACACTGGATGGTCAAGTCATTGAGGAAGCTCATCTATAACACTGGATGGTCAAGTCATTGAGGAAGCTCATCTATAACACTGGATGGTCAAGTCATTGAGGAAGCTCATCTATAACACTGGATGGTCAAGTCATTGAGGAAGCTCATCTATAACACTGGAGTTGTGTGTGACCGTTGAGGAAGCTCATCTATAACACTGGATGGTCAAGTCGTTGAGGAAGCTCATCTATAACACTGGATGGTCAAGTCGTTGAGGAAGCTCATCTATAACACTGGATGGTCAAGTCGTTGAGGAAGCTCATCTATAACACTGGATGGTCAAGTCATTGAGGAAGCTCATCTATAACATTGGATGGTCAAGTCATTGAGGAAGCTCATCTATAACATTGGATGGTCAAGTCATTGAGGAAGCTCATCTATAACATTGGATGGTCAAGTCATTGAGGAAGCTCATCTATAACACTGGATGGTCAAGTCATTGAGGAAGCTCATCTATAACACTGGATGGTCAAGTCATTGAGGAAGCTCATCTATAACACTGGATGGTCAAGTCATTGAGGAAGCTCATCTATAACACTGGATGGTCAAGTCATTGAGGAAGCTCATCTATAACACTGGATGGTCAAGTCATTGAGGAAGCTCATCTATAACACTGGATGGTCAAGTCATTGAGGAAGCTCATCTATAACACTGGATGGTCAAGTCATTGAGGAAGCTCATCTATAACATTGGATGGTCAAGTCATTGAGGAAGCTCATCTATAACATTGGATGGTCAAGTCATTGAGGAAGCTCATCTATAACATTGGATGGTCAAGTCATTGAGGAAGCTCATCTATAACACTGGATGGTCAAGTCATTGAGGAAGCTCATCTATAACACTGGATGGTCAAGTCATTGAGGAAGCTCATCTATAACACTGGATGGTCAAGTCATTGAGGAAGCTCATCTATAACATTGGATGGTCAAGTCATTGAGGAAGCTAATCTATAACATTGGATGGTCAAGTCATTGAGGAAGCTCATCTATAACATTGGATGGTCAAGTCATTGAGGAAGCTAATCTATAACATTGGATGGTCAAGTCATTGAGGAAGCTCATCTATAACACAGGATGGTCAAGTCATTGAGGAAGCTAATCTCCTAGGTATAACATTGGATGGTCAATTATGGTCAAGTCATATTGACAAAGTAGTTGTGAAGATGGGGAGGGCTATGTCTGTTTATAAAAAAGATGTTCTGCGTTTTTGACACAAATCAACGGTACTAGTTGTTTAGACTGTGGTCTTGTCACATCTTGATTACTGTCCGGTAATGTGGTCAAATGCAGCAAAGAAAGACCTAACAAAGCTGCAGCTGACTCAAAACAGAGCAGCACGCCTCGCCCTTAACCTCACATACAGAACGAACGACAACAACAGCGTGCGTGCCATTCTTTCCTGGTTGAGTGTTGAAAAGAGATGAACTGCTTCTCTTAGTTTTAATGATAAATATTACTGTGATGAAAATTCCAGATTTTTGTCTGCGTAATCAAATAGCTTTCTGATCAGAATGTTAAAATGTAATTCACAGCAGCGCACCGTAATATACAGAGCCATGATCACATGCAATTCCCTTCAATCTCCAATTACTCAAACAGCAAAATGACCTTTTAAAGATGGGATGAAACAACATCTCATGGAACGGCGAGGACTGTAAAGAGACACACTTTTGTTTGTTTTATTGTTTATATATATTTTTTATTAATGCTCATATATTTTTTAGTATTATTGCTTATCGTATTTTCAGTTTGCTAGACTGTCCTCGTCTATCACTGTATCAGTGTTTTGTTACTTGTCATGCTTTGTGTTGTTCGTGGACCCCAGGAAGAGTAGCTGCTGCTACAAAAGCTAACGGAGATCCTAATAAACTAATAAGAAAACTTTGAAACGTGTCTGCAGTTGGGTTTGTGTCTTGTTTTGGTTGTAAGATGGGGGGGCGCAGAATAGTTTTCAAAGAAGAGACGGTTCTGCCCCCCCATTGTGTGTTTTTGCCTGTGGGGATATCTGGCTCTCTGGCGAAGTGTCTGAATCTTCTCATGTATATCCCTCTGGAAACAAACTGATCATTCAAAAAGATGCAACACTCACACTGGTGTCTGTTGAATCACACAGGATCGTCGCTCCATTAGTATCTCAGACACCAAGATCTTCCATGATCATAGTGTTACATCAGCTGGATGACGTGTAGATAGCATAGATAGCATAGAGATATCCTACAAGGATTCTAACTCCTATTCCTCTCTCGCTTGTCTGTTTTCAGGGTAAGAAGTTTGAGATCCTGCCGGATGGTCTCCCGTCAGCCCGTAAACTGATCTACTACACCGGTTGTCCCCTGCGGTCCCGCCACCTCCTACAGTTACTCAGCAACAGCCATCGCCTCTACATGAACCTGCAGCCTGTTCTCAAACAAGTCCGAAGGCTGGAGGAGAACGAAGGTACATTACATACCTGGACACACCTACCTGGCCATGCTGCCATCTTGCCATACTGGAGAAATTTGACTCCCAGGATTCTCCTGGTGTCTCTGTGAAATTCAGCATTCCTTCCCTTAGCCAGTTGTAATGTTGATATTTACATTTTAGCCATTTAGCACACACTCTTTTCCAGAGTGACTTATAAAAGCAATTAGGGTTAAGTGCCTTGCTCAAGGGCACAGACAGATTTTTAACCTAGTCTGCTCTGGGATTTGACCCAGCTACCTTTTCAGTTACCTGACCAATGTTCTTAAACCACTAGGCTACCTGCCGTCACATATACCTGTATGGCATATCCACGATTCCTTAGGAGTGAATTCTCTATTCTGACCAGCTCCTGTGAGGCTCTTTATCTGTGGTACTGCTGTGTCTAACCCTCTGTCTATCCCTCCTCTCCAGACAAGAAGCAGTACCGTGAGTCGTACATCAGCGATGCGTTGGAGCTGGATATGGACGGGCTGGACAAGCGTTCCCGGGCCAGCGGCAGCAGCGCCGGCAGCACCGTGTCTCACCTCAAACGCCTTTCTCGCCACTCCACCGCCAGCCACAGCAGCTCACGAACCTCTGGGGTGGAGACAGACAGTTTCCTGGCCCCTGGAGGGGCCCTACACAGGGCCCTGAGAACCTGCAGCTCTTCAACTACTAGCCATGGGAGCTCACACACCTCGGGGGTAGAGAGCGGGGGCAAGGAGCGGATTCTGGACGATGATGGTAAGGCAATCAATTACACACACAGCAAGGGACACGCACACGGCAAGGGACACGCACACGGCAAGGGACACGCACACGGCAAGGGACACACACACGGCAAGGGACGCACACATGGCAAAGGACACGCACACGGCAAGGGACACGCACACGGCAAGGGACACGCACACGGCAAGGGACATACACACGGCAAGGGACGCACACATGGCAAAGGACACGCACACGGCAAGGGACACGCACACGGCAAGGGACGCGCACACGGCAAGGGACGCGCACATGGCAAAGGACACGCACACGGCAAGGGACACGCACACGGCAAGGGACACACACACGGCAAGGGACGCACACACGGCAAGGGACGCACACACGGCAAGGGACACGCACACGGCAAGGGACACGCACACGGCAAGGGACACGCACACGGCAAGGGACACGCACACGGCAAAGGACACGCACACGGCAAGGGACACGCACACGGCAAGGGACACGCACACGGCAAGGGACACGCACACGGCAAGGGACACGCACACGGCAAGGGACACGCACACGGCAAGGGACACGCACACGGTCCCCCCAGAGATTAATATTAGTGTCTGTCTGTCTGACTGTCCCCCCAGAGATTAATATTAGTGTCTGTCTGACTGACTGTCTGACTGTCCCCCCAGAGATTAATATTAGTGTCTGTCTGACTGTCCCCCCAGAGATTAATATTAGTGTCTGTCTGTCTGACTGTCCCCCCAGAGATTAATATTAGTGTTTGTCTGACTGACTGTCTGACTGTCCCCCCAGAGATTAATATTAGTGTCTGTCTGACTGTCCCCCCAGAGGTTAATATTAGTTTCTGTCTGACTGTCCCCCAGAGATTAATATTAGTGTCTGTCTGACTGTCCCCCCAGAGATTAATATTAGTGTCTGTCTGACTGACTGTCTGACTGTCCCCCCAGAGATTAATATTAGTGTCTGTCTGACTGTCCCCCCAGAGGTTAATATTAGTTTCTGTTTGACTGTCCCCCCAGAGATTAATATTAGTGTCTGTCTGACTGTCCCCCCAGAGATTAATATTAGTGTCTGTCTGACTGTCCCCCCAGAGATTAATATTAGTGTCTGTCTGTCTGACTGTCCCCCCAGAGATTAATACTAGTGTCTGTCTGTCTGACTGTCCCCCCAGAGATTAATATTAGTGTCTGTCTGACTGACTGTCCCCCCAGAGATTAATATTAGTGTCTGTCTGTCTCACTGTCCCCCCAGAGGTTAATATTAGTGTCTGTCTGTCTCACTGTCCCCCCAGAGGTTAATATTAGTGTCTGTCTGACTGTCCCCCCAGAGGTTAATATTAGTGTCTGTCTGACTGTCCGTCCCCCCAGAGGTTAATACTAGTGTCTGTCTGACTGTCCCCCCAGAGATTAATATTACTGTCTGTCTGTCTGACTGTCTGACAGTTCCCCCAGAGATTAATATTACTGTCTGTCTGACTGTCCCCACAGAGATTAATATTACTGTCTGTCTGACTGTCCCCCCAGAGATTAATATTACTGTCTGTCTGACTGTCCCCCCAGAGATTAATATTAGTGTCTGTCTGACTGACTGTCCCCCCAGAGATTAATATTAGTGTCTGTCTGACTGTCCGTCCCCCCAGAGGTTAATATTAGTGTCTGTCTGACTGTCCCCCCAGAGGTTAATATTAGTGTCTGTCTGACTGTCCGTCCCCCCAGAGGTTAATACTAGTGTCTGTCTGACTGTCCCCCCAGAGGTTAATATTAGTATCTGTCTGACTGTCCCCCCAGAGGTTAATATTAGTGTCTGTCTGACTGTCCGTCCCCCCAGAGGTTAATATTAGTGTCTGTCTGACTGTCCGTCCCCCCAGAGGTTAATATTAGTGTCTGTCTGACTGTCCCCCAGAGGTTAATATTAGTGTCTGTCTGACTGTCCCCCCAGAGGTTAATATTAGTGTCTGTCTGACTGTCCCCCCAGAGGTTAATACTAGTGTCTGTCTGTCTGACTGTCCCCCCAGAGGTTAATACTAGTGTCTGCCTGACTGTCCCCCCAGAGGTTAATACTAGTGTCTGTCTGACTGTCCCCCCAGAGGTTAATACTAGTGTCTGTCTGACTGTCTGTCCCCCCAGAGGTTAATATTAGTGTCTGTCTGACTGTCCCCCCAGAGGTTAATATTAGTGTCCCCCAGAGGTTAATATTAGTGTCTGTCTGTCTGACTGTCCCCCCAGAGGTTAATACTAGTGTCTGTCTGACTGTCCCCCCAGAGGTCAATGCTAGTGTCTGTCTGACAGTCCCCCCAGAGGTTAATACTAGTGTCTGTCTGACTGTCCCCCCAGAGGTTAATATTAGTGTCTGTCTGACTGTCCGTCCCCCCAGAGGTTAATATTAGTGTCTGTCTGACTGTCCCCCCAGAGGTTAATATTAGTGTCTGTCTGACTGTCCCCCAGAGGTTAATATAGTGTCCCCCCCCAGAGGTTAATACTAGTGTCTGTCTGACTGTCCCCCAGAGGTTAATATTAGTGTCTGTCTGACTGTCCCCCAGAGGTTAATATTAGTGTCTGTCTGACTGTCCCCCCAGAGGTTAATATTAGTGTCTGTCTGACTGTCCCCCCCAGAGGTTAATATTAGTGTCTGTCTGACTGTCCGTCCCCCCAGAGGTTAATATTAGTGTCTGTCTGACTGTCCGTCCCCCCAGAGGTTAATATTAGTGTCTGTCTGACTGTCCCCCCCCAGAGGTTAATATTAGTGTCTGTCTGACTGTCCCCCCAGAGGTTAATATTAGTGTCTGTCTGACTGTCCCCCCAGAGGTTAATATTAGTGTCTGTCTGACTGTCCCCCCAGAGGTTAATACTAGTGTCTGTCTGTCTGACTGTCCCCCCAGAGGTTAATACTAGTGTCTGCCTGACTGTCCCCCCAGAGGTTAATACTAGTGTCTGTCTGACTGTCCCCCCAGAGGTTAATACTAGTGTCTGTCTGACTGTCCGTCCCCCCAGAGGTTAATATTAGTGTCTGTCTGACTGTCCGTCCCCCCAGAGGTTAATATTAGTGTCTGTCTGTCTGACTGTCCCCCCAGAGGTTAATACTAGTGTCTGTCTGACTGTCCCCCCAGAGGTTAATGCTAGTGTCTGTCTGACAGTCCCCCCAGAGGTTAATACTAGTGTCTGTCTGACTGTCCCCCAGAGGTTAATATTAGTGTCTGTCTGACTGTCCGTCCCCCAGAGGTTAATATTAGTGTCTGTCTGACTGTCCCCCAGAGGTTAATATTAGTGTCTGTCTGACTGTCCGTCCCCCAGAGGTTAATACTAGTGTACTAGTGTCTGTCTGACTGTCCCCCAGAGGTTAATATTAGTGTCTGTCTGACTGTCCCCCCAGAGGTTAATATTAGTGTCTGTCTGACTGTCCGTCCCCCCAGAGGTTAATATTAGTGTCTGTCTGACTGTCCGTCCCCCCAGAGGTTAATACTAGTGTCTGTCTGACTGTCCGTCCCCCCAGAGGTTAATATTAGTGTCTGTCTGACTGTCCGTCCCCCCAGAGGTTAATACTAGTGTCTGTCTTTACCTCCAGAGATTGAGATGTTAGTGGACGACCCGAAAGACTATGAGGAGCTCCATGAGCTGACCCTGGACCTGAACCAGGACCTGTGCATCCACATCACCGAGGACATGCTGACCATGTCCCCTGACCAGACCAACGGATACTCTGGTACATACAACCACTGTCTTAGCTTCTCTACCAAGACCAGATCAACATATACTCTGGTACATACAACTACTGTCTTATCTTCCCACACCAGACCAACGGATACTCTGGTACATACAACCACTGTATTATCTTATCTCCCCACACCAGACCAACGGATACTCTGGTACATACAACTACTGTCTTATCTTCCCACACCAGACCAACGGATACTCTGGTACATACAACCACTGTCTTATCTTATCTCCCCACACCAGACCAACGGATACTCTGGTACATACAACCACTGTCTTATCTTATCTTCCCACACCAGACCAACGGATACTCTGGTACATACAACCACTGTCTTATCTTATCTCCCCACACCAGACCAATGGATACTCTGGTACATACAACCACTGTCTTATCTTATCTACCCACACCAGACCAACGGATACTCTGGTACATACAACCACTGTCTTATCTCCCCACACCAGACCAACGGATACTCTGGTACATACAACCATTGTCTTATCTACCCACACCAGAGCAACGGATACTCTGGTACATACAACCACTGTCTTATCTTATCTCCCCACACCAGACCAACGGATACTCTGGTACATACAACCACTGTCTTATCTTATCTCCCCACACCAGACCAACGGATACTCTGGTACATACAACCACTGTATTATCTTATCTCCCCACACCAGACCAACGGATACTCTGGTACATACAACCACTGTCTTATCTTATCTACCCACACCAGACCAACGGATACTCTGGTACATACAACCACTGTCTTATCTTCCCACACCAGATCAACATATACTCTGGTACATACAACCACTGTCTTATCTTATCTTCCCACACCAGATCAACATATACTCTGGTACATACAACCACTGTCTTATCTTATCTACCCACACTAGACCAACAGATACTCTGGTACATACAACCACTGTCTTATCTTCCCACACCAGACCAACGGATACTCTGGTACATACAACCACTGTCTTATCTTCCCACACCAGACCAACGGATACTCTGGTACAATACAACCACTGTCTTAGCTTCTCTACCAAGACCAGATCAACATATACTCTGGTACATACAACCACTGTCTTATCTTCCCACACCAGACCAACGGAT
This sequence comes from Oncorhynchus gorbuscha, assembly GCF_021184085.1. Classification (NCBI taxonomy): domain Eukaryota; kingdom Metazoa; phylum Chordata; class Actinopteri; order Salmoniformes; family Salmonidae; genus Oncorhynchus; species Oncorhynchus gorbuscha. The sequence continues at coordinate 89,634,190 of NC_060182.1, read as the reverse complement.
ACTCTGGTACATACAACCACTGTATTATCTACCCACACCAGACCAACGGATACTCTGGTACATACAACCACTGTCTTATCTACCCACACCAGACCAACGGATACTCTGGTACATACAACCACTGTCTTTATTTTCTACCCAGTCCAGGCTCTGGTACATACAACCTCTTACTGTCTTGCTGTCTTCATTCACTCATTTAGGACAGCCTCCTATCTCAGTGAGACTGGTTGAATTGAACTTGGCTGGGTGGTCAACAGATGGTGCTGTATTAGTTGTTGTTTTTATGAATGTCATCCTCTCTGTCTGCACTGTAGGACTCATAGTGAAGGAGGTCAGCTCATCCACCTCCAGTTCCTCTGAGACAGTTGTGAAGATGAGAGGCCAGAGCATTGAGTCTCTTCCTCAGGTCAGTGACAGTTTATCCTGTTTGGTACTGACTAGGGATGTTAACCTGTCTAGCGGAACCCCGTTCAAAAAAATCTAATTTTACATTGGCGCGTTACGTTCAGTAGTTCTAAAACATGCGGTGGTTGTGCAGAGAGCCAAATGAATTCCCAGAACTACTCATTATAAATGTTGATGAAAATTCTAGTGTTATACATGGAACTTTAGATACACTTCTCCTTAATGCAGCAGCTGTGTCAGATTTCAAAAAAACTTTATGGAAAAAGCATAATCTGAGAACGGCGCTCAGAGCCCAAACCAGCCAGAGAAATATCCACCATGTTGGGTAGTCAACATTATTCATAAATAGCATTATAAATATTCACTTACCTTTGATGATCTTCATCAGAATGCACTCCCAGAAATCAGAGTTCCACAATAAATGATTGTTTTGTTCGATATTGTCCATCATTTATGTCCATTTATGTCCAATAGCTTCTTTTGTTAGGGCGTTTGGTAAACAAATCCAAAAGCGCGATCTGGTCCAGTCGGACGAAACGCTCAAAAAGTTATATTACAGGTCGAAGAAACTTGTCAAACTAAGTATAGAATCAATCTTTTGGATGTTTTTATCATAAAAGTTCAATAATGTTCCAACCGGAGAATTCCATTGTCTGTAGAAAAACCATGGAATGAGAGCTAACTCTCTCGTGACCGCGCGTCATGAGGCTGTGACACTCTGCCAGACCACTGACTCAAAGAGCTCTCATCCGGTCCCACTTCACAGTAGAAGCCTCATTCAAGTTTCTAAAGACTATTGACATCTAGTGGAAGCCTTAGGAAGTGCATCTTGACCCATATCCCACTGTGTATTTGATAGGGCTGAGTTCAAAAACTACAAACCTCAGATTTCCCACTTCCTGTTTGGATTTTTTCTCAGGTTTTTCCCTGCCATATGAGTTCTGTTATACTCACAGACATCATTCAAACAGTTTTAGAAATTTTTAAGTGTTTTCTATCCAATACTAATAATAATATGCATATATTAGCATCTAGGACTGAGTAGGAGGCAGTTCACTCTGGGCACGCTATTCATCCAAAAGTGAAAATGCTGCCCCCTATCCCAAAGAACTTTTAACAGTTAACCGTTTACCGGTCATGCTTATCGGCCTATAGGTCAATTTGCATAATGGAATTAAATTGATGTGTGTGTATTGTCGTTAGTTCGTCATGCATCTTCTTTATAACACGCGCACAGCATATGCTACATGAGCACAACAAAATCACCGGTTGGACAGTGAGACCTGTTCTATTGGTATTCATATGAATTCTATTTTGTTGTCCAGAAGCCAAAGACACAATCCTAGTCATATTAGCAACACAATCCTAGTCATATTAACAACCCCCATCCTAGTCATATTAACAACCCCCATCCTAGTCATATTAACAACCCCCATCCTAGTCATATTAGCAACACAATCCTAGTCATATTAACAACCCATCCTAGTCATATTAACAACCCCCATCCTAGTCATATTAACAACCCATCCTAGTCATATTAACAACCCATCCTAGTCATATTAACAACCCATCCTAGTCATATTAACAACCCATCCTAGTCATATTAACAACCCCCATCCTAGTCATATTAACAACCCCCATCCTAGTCATATTAACAACCCCCATCCTAGTCATATTAACAACCCCCATCCTAGTCATATTAACAACCCCCATCCTTGTCATATTAACAACCCCCATCCTAGTCATATTAACAACCCCCATCCTAGTCATATTAACAACCCATCCTAGTCATATTAACAACCCATCCTAGTCATATTAACAACCCATCCTAGTCATATTAACAACCCCCATCCTAGTCATATTAACAACCCCCATCCTAGTCATATTAACAACCCATCCTAGTCATATTAACAACCCCCATCCTAGTCATATTAACAACCCCCATCCTAGTCATATTAACAACCCATCCTAGTCATATTAACAACCCCCCCCATCCTAGTCATATTAACAACCCATCCTAGTCATATTAACAACCCATCCTAGTCATATTAACAACCCCCCTATCCTAGTCATATTAACAACCCCCATCCTAGTCATATTAACAACCCATCCTAGTCATATTAACAACCCCCATCCTAGTCATATTAACAACCCATCCTAGTCATATTAACAACCCCCATCCTAGTCATATTAACAACCCCCATCCTAGTCATATTAACAACCCCCATCCTAGTCATATTAACAACCCATCCTAGTCATATTAACAACCCATCCTAGTCATATTAACAACCCATCCTAGTCATATTAACAACCCATCCTAGTCATATTAACAACCCATCCTAGTCATATTAACAACCCATCCTAGTCATATTAACAACCCATCCTAGTCATATTAACAACCCCCATCCTAGTCATATTAACAACCCATCCTAGTCATATTAACAACCCATCCTAGTCAACCCCCATATTAACAACCCATCCTAGTCATATTAACAACCCATCCTAGTCATATTAACAACCCCCATCCTAGTCATATTAACAACCCCCATCCTAGTCATATTAACAACCCCCATCCTAGTCATATTAACAACCCCCATCCTAGTCATATTAACAACCCCATCCTAGTCATATTAACAACCCATCCTAGTCATATTAACAACCCATCCTAGTCATATTAACAACCCATCCTAGTCATATTAACAACCCATCCTAGTCATATTAACAACCCATCCTAGTCATATTAACAACCCCCATCCTAGTCATATTAACAACCCCCATCCTAGTCATATTAACAACCCATCCTAGTCATATTAACAACCCATCCTAGTCATATTAACAACCCATCCTAGTCATATTAACAACCCATCCTAGTCATATTAACAACCCCCATCCTAGTCATATTAACAACCCCCATCCTAGTCATATTAACAACCCATCCTAGTCATATTAACAACCCATCCTAGTCATATTAACAACCCCCATCCTAGTCATATTAACAACCCATCCTAGTCATATTAACAACCCATCCTAGTCATATTAACAACCCATCCTAGTCATATTAACAACCCATCCTAGTCATATTAACAACCCCCATCCTAGTCATATTAACAACCCATCCTAGTCATATTAACAACCAATCCTAGTCATATTAACAACCCATCCTAGTCATATTAGCAACACAATCCTAGTCATATTAACAACCCATCCTAGTCATATTAACAACCCCCATCCTAGTCATATTAACAACCCATCCTAGTCATATTAACAACCCATCCTAGTCATATTAACAACCCATCCTAGTCATATTAACAACCCATCCTAGTCATATTAACAACCCCCATCCTAGTCATATTAACAACCCCCATCCTAGTCATATTAACAACCCCCATCCTAGTCATATTAACAACCCCCATCCTAGTCATATTAACAACCCCCATCCTAGTCATATTAACAACCCCCATCCTAGTCATATTAACAACCCCATCCTAGTCATATTAACAACCCATCCTAGTCATATTAACAACCCCCCCCATCCTAGTCATATTAACAACCCCTATCCTAGTCATATTAACAACCCCCATCATATTAACAACCCCCATAGTCATATTAACAACCCATCCTAGTCATATTAACAACCCCCATCCTAGTCATATTAACAACCCCCATCCTAGTCATATTAACAACCCATCCTAGTCATATTAACAACCCCCATCCTAGTCATATTAACAACCCCCATCCTAGTCATATTAACAACCCATCCTAGTCATATTAACAACCCCCCTATCCTAGTCATATTAACAACCCCCATCCTAGTCATATTAACAACCCCCATCCTAGTCATATTAACAACCCATCCTAGTCATATTAACAACCCATCCTAGTCATATTAACAACCCCCATCCTAGTCATATTAACAACCCCCATCCTAGTCATATTAACAACCCATCCTAGTCATATTAACAACCCATCCTAGTCATATTAACAACCCATCCTAGTCATATTAACAACCCATCCTAGTCATATTAACAACCCCCATCCTAGTCATATTAACAACCCATCCTAGTCATATTAACAACCCCCATCCTAGTCATATTAACAACCCATCCTAGTCATATTAACAACCCCCATCCTAGTCATATTAACAACCCCCATCCTAGTCATATTAACAACCCATCCTAGTCATATTAACAACCCCCATCCTAGTCATATTAACAACCCCCATCCTAGTCATATTAACAACCCATCCTAGTCATATTAACAACCCCCATCCTAGTCATATTAACAACCCCCATCCTAGTCATATTAACAACCCATCCTAGTCATATTAACAACCCATCCTAGTCATATTAACAACCCATCCTAGTCATATTAACAACCCATCCTAGTCATATTAACAACCCCATCCTAGTCATATTAACAACCCCATCCTAGTCATATTAACAACCCATCCTAGTCATATTAACAACCCATCCTAGTCATATTAACAACCCCATCCTAGTCATATTAACAACCCATCCTAGTCATATTAACAACCCATCCTAGTCATATTAACAACCCATCCTAGTCATATTAACAACCCCCATCCTAGTCATATTAACAACCCATCCTAGTCATATTAACAACCCATCCTAGTCATATTAACAACCCATCCTAGTCATATTAACAACCCATCCTAGTCATATTAACAACCCATCCTAGTCATATTAACAACCCCCATCCTAGTCATATTAACAACCCCCATCCTAGTCATATTAACAACCCCCATCCTAGTCATATTAACAACTCATCCTAGTCATATTAACAACCCCCATCCTAGTCATATTAACAACCCCCATCCTAGTCATATTAACAACCCCCATCCTAGTCATATTAACAACCCATCCTAGTCATATTAACAACCCCCATCCTAGTCATATTAACAACCCATCCTAGTCATATTAACAACCCCCTATCCTAGTCATATTAACAACCCCCATCCTAGTCATATTAACAACCCCCATCCTAGTCATATTAACAACCCATCCTAGTCATATTAACAACCCATCCTAGTCATATTAACAACCCATCCTAGTCATATTAACAACCCATCCTAGTCATATTAACAACCCCCATCCTAGTCATATTATTAACAACCCCCATCCTAGTCATATTAACAACCCCCATCCTAGTCATATTAACAACCCATCCTAGTCATATTAACAACCCCCATCCTAGTCATATTAACAACCCCCATCCTAGTCATATTAACAACCCCCATCATAGTCATATTAACAACCCATCCTAGTCATATTAACAACCCATCCTAGTCATATTAACAACCCCCATCCTAGTCATATTAACAACCCCCATCCTAGTCATATTAACAACCCCCATCCTAGTCATATTAACAACCCCCATCCTAGTCATATTAACAACCCATCCTAGTCATATTAACAACCCCCATCCTAGTCATATTAACAACCCCCATCCTAGTCATATTAACAACCCATCCTAGTCATATTAACAACCCCCATCCTAGTCATATTAACAACCCCCATCCTAGTCATATTAACAACCCCCATCCTAGTCATATTAACAACCCCCATCCTAGTCATATTAACAACCCATCCTAGTCATATTAACAACCCCATCCTAGTCATATTAACAACCCCCATCCTAGTCATATTAACAACCCCCATCCTAGTCATATTAACAACCCATCCTAGTCATATTAACAACCCCCATCCTAGTCATATTAACAACCCATCCTAGTCATATTAACAACCCCCATCCTAGTCATATTAACAACCCCCATCCTAGTCATATTAACAACCCCCATCCTAGTCATATTAACAACCCATCCTAGTCATATTAACAACCCCCATCCTAGTCATATTAACAACCCCCATCCTAGTCATATTAACAACCCATCCTAGTCATATTAACAACCCATCCTAGTCATATTAACAACCCATCCTAGTCATATTAACAACCCCCATCCTAGTCATATTAACAACCCCCATCCTAGTCATATTAACAACCCCCATCCTAGTCATATTAACAACCCCCATCCTAGTCATATTAACAACCCCCATCCTAGTCATATTAACAACCCCCATCCTAGTCATATTAACAACCCCCCCATCCTAGTCATATTAACAACCCCATCCTAGTCATATTAACAACCCCCATCCTAGTCATATTAACAACCCCATCCTAGTCATATTAACAACCCCCATCCTAGTCATATTAACAACCCCCATCCTAGTCATATTAACAACCCCCATCCTAGTCATATTAACAACCCATCCTAGTCATATTAACAACCCCCATCCTAGTCATATTAACAACCCATCCTAGTCATATTAACAACCCATCCTAGTCATATTAACAACCCATCCTAGTCATATTAACAACCCCCATCCTAGTCATATTAACAACCCATCCTAGTCATATTAACAACCCCCATCCTAGTCATATTAACAACAAGGGAAAAGGCAAGTACAGCAGTTTTTACATTGTTAAAAAAATGGAATATATTTACTGATTGTTTAGTTTTCCTTCTGTTCCCCAGACGACGGTGTGCAGGAAGCCTCAGACATCGACGGACCGCCACAGCCAATCCCTGGACGATGTGCGTCTCTACCAGAAGGGCTGCCTCCAATGGGCGGAGCTATGCCAGGACACCGCCCACAGCTACACCTTCGGCTGTGCCCAGGAGCTGAGCGACAGCAGTGGTTACCAGGGCAACCTTGCCGAGCAGTGCGCCGGGATCCGCGGTGATCAGCTTGACGGCTTCCCCATCAAGAGGACCAGCAAGTACTTCTCCCTGGAGCTGACCAGCGACGAGGTCCCAGAGTTTGTGGTGTGATGGATGGATGGGGGAGGCAAAAAAGTGTGGCCTCATGACCCCTGCCTCCACTGCTCAGACCTGTAGGTGCCTCAGGAAACAGAATGGGACGAGAGAAGAGTGTTTGAGGTTTGGAGAGGTGATGCTTGGTTTATCTGTCTGTTGCCATAACCTGTCAGCCATAACAGCCATCTGCACCATAGTGGGAAGAGTCAGGAGGTTAAAAGCCCTATAATCCACCAGAATGACATCACCAGTCAACGTAACCATGGTAACACCTGAGACGACCTACACCGGAGAGACAGATAACTGATAACGAAAGCCCTTTCAGAGGAATCTTTTGCCAAAACGGGGGTATAATAACAAATATTTAAAAAATAAAAGGATAAACCTTTTCTGGGTTTCAAGAAAAGCTGACAGCATCTTTTAATCGGACTGATAATAGTCCACAGTGACACTCTGGTTGGGAGAGTAAAGGGAAAAGTTAAGGAACGGCAAGGAATATCTCACCATCACCCTGTTATTTATACAACCTCTGACTTTCTTCCAAAGCATGTACTTTATCCAGAATGGTTTTTTGGATCTGAACCTTGGGTGTGCTAAGCAAAATAATGCTTTCACAGAAAAATAAAATCAACGTCTTGTGTTTGCCTACTATGACTTTACTAACGCAGTACTACACACATACCATAAAACACACACAGCCAATATCAAAATGTTCTGCCATGAAGAGTAGATCCCACTCCTTCCCCTACAAAAAATACATAGTGAAGCTATTTGTGCTATGAACCAAAGACAAGTTGCATTAAACTAAAGAAAACATGTCATGTCCACTTATTATTATTATTATTATTATTGTAGTGTGTAACCAATCAATCAAATGATACAGCTTTGTGAGTCCATGACAGGATATTATGACGTCACAATGAGCAGGATCTGGATTGGTCCAGAATCTAGAGGTTGATCCAGAAGAAGAAACACTGGTGATGTCCTGCATCTCCCTTCCCTCTGTCTCCAGTATGTAGTATGTATGACGTGATATGACATCATCTCGGAGCCCAGAACCAAATCCAGCATGCGCTAGTCTGAGATTAGACATGACACGCCATTTCTCCTCTCTTTGCCAGGAAGTGCAATGTGCCAACAGTTCCTCTGTAGAGCTGTCTGCTCGTGTGGGGAGGAGACTGAAATTAGGAACACACCCCACATGCCTTCATTATACCTATGCAAGTCCTGAACCACAACCGTGCCTTGACAATCAATCCCAGCTTCTCGCTTAGCAACACTTGACCACACGAATCACGGAGATCTGTTTTTATGTCATACGGCTCCCCTCTACCTTTATTGTTGCTCAGCAGTATATTTGGTATTTAATCATTGACATCAGACTTTAAAAATCATTATTCAAACAGTCTGTTTATTAACCAGTAATCATTGAAGGGGATTACCTCTATAATGATGTCATCTACCATCCCTATCCTACCATCCTTATAACAGACATATTTGAATCTGTGACAGTTCGTTTCCTGTCACGCGACGTGGAGAACGGGCAACGTCATTGGCTGTTTCAGGTCTGCTCTGTTGCTTGGGGCAGGATGAGTTTCTACATGCCCTCACCTGTCTGTGTGCGCAGAGCTGAGAAAATCCAAGACGTAATCCACACACAGACAAAATGGAGTTTGTTAGTGTTTAGGCCAGCTCTCAAACTGGGATTTAGACTTTTCTTTCTGTATGCTGAAACATTATGATATTATTATTCACTCAGCTGTCTTTGTTAGTTTTGGGGGTTGTCGTGTTTGTTCTGTCTCAATTTATTATTTCAAACTGGAACTTGTTACAACATTTACAGTTACTTTTTATTTGATCATTTTAGCTAATTGGAAGTTTTAAGTAATATTTTTGGAATGGAGCTTTTTTAGAACAATGAGATGCATTGTATTCTTTTGAAAAGTTATTATTTGTGTGCGGTTGATGTCAGTCAGTATTATAAGCAGTGCACATTTATGTGACAGTATTACAAACCTGTGAAATCACATTCACTTTTAAAAAAATATTGTGCCCTTTTTTTTTTTACCCAGCGATAGTCTCATTTCATCTTACAGTAGCTGAAGAAAGTTGATGCCTAAGGATTTTTACATTGCTCAGTTAATTGGCCAAAGAGCTAAACAATTTTCACAAGTCAAGTCATGTTCATATAAAGATGTCTTTATTATACCTTACTATGTGTGGATCCAGACAAGGCTGTCTGGCCTCTTTTTGTTCTTTTTTTTTTGTCCAATGATCTATTCTCTTAGAGTTCTAACTAATACATCTCCAAACCATACCTTCTCAATAGAAATGGAAAGTAGAGTTTGTCTTCCAAATGTCTTTCACACAGTACTTTTGCATTTCTTCCCCACTCAGTAAAACCTTATTGAGAAGGCCGTGTCAGTATCATTAACCTCTTCATTTCATGTATGGTAATAGTACACTATGCATGTACATTTGTAATCCTAGCCTCATTTGTGTTACCTAATATCTCTGGAGTAATAAACAAAATGCGACTTCCTGATGTATTTGGAATTATAGACCACTATGTCCCTCAGTTAAGTAATTGTTTTGGATCAACATTCTCGCTGAGCTTTTCCAATGCTGCTCCAGGGAGCTACGTATGCTCTAGAACCTTGTTTTAGAATGTTCTAGAAACAGCTCTGCTGTGGTACAGTGGAGAGACCTGACAGTTCCACTTCTCTTCACAGCTGGTCTCATCAGCTGGACACATCGGCCTAGAACCGCAGAGCAAGGTGTCTTGATCTAGAACCACAGATCAGGCCAAGGCAGCAAGACGTGATTGTTGGAAAAAATGTGTAATAATGAATACACTTATAAAATTGATATTGTTGTGTGATTTCAAAGTAAAAGCGCATACTGTAACATTTCATTTCTAACGACATGTACCTAGCTTCTCTTTTTTTACTCTTATAATTTCTACTTATTAATATTTGGGTATCCGAGCAAACAAACACTATTTTTTTCTGGTAGATCATTGATGTTCTATGCTGTATAAAGCCAGTGTGTGTCCAGGTGCACCGCCATAAAACCAGAACAACAACCTGAACAACCTTAGCATTGTGTTAAACTCTCTCATTTGGTGGCTTAGCTTCTACACGCACCCTTACTGTATGTCTGCAACTAAGTATCCATAGTCCTTTCTGTGAAAGGATCGCCCTTCAGGAAAAAATGAATGATTTAGTTGTTTTGTCAAACCTTGTTGTAGTGAAACAATATTCAATAAAAAAAAATACATTTATTTGTCTAAGCTGTCCTGACCTCTCTGATATTCTGTTTGGTCAATGTTGTGCAAGACAATATACGCTGAGTGTACAAAACATTAAGAACACCTACTCTTTCCATGACAGCTTTCACCTGGTCAACCTACTCCATGACAGATTTCACCTGGTCAACCTACTCCATGACAGATTTCACCTGGTCAACCTACTCCATGACAGCTTTCACCTGGTCAATCTACTCCATGACAGCTTTCACCTGGTCAACCTACTCCATGACAGCTTTCACCTGGTCAACCTACTCCATGACAGATTTCACCTGGTCAACCAGCTACCTCCATGACAGCTTTCACCTGGTCAACCTACTCCATGACAGCTTTCACCTGACAGCTTTCACCTGGTCAACCTACTCCATGACAGCTTTCACCTGGTCAACCTACTCCATGACAGCTTTCACCTGGTCAATCTACTCCATGACAGCTTTCACCTGGTCAACCTACTCCATGACAGCTTTCACCTGGTCAACCTACTCCATGACAGCTTTCACCTGGTCAACCTACTCCATGACAGCTTTCACCTGGTCAACCTACTCCATGACAGCTTTCACCTGGTCAACCTACTCCATGACAGCTTTCACCTGGTCAATCTATGATCCCTTATTGATTTAACCTGTTCAATCCACTTCAATCAGTGTAGATGAAGGGGAGGATTTTTAGGACTTGAGACAATTGAGACATGGATTGTGTATGTGTGCCATTCAGAGGGTGAATGGGCAAGACAAATGATTTAAGTGCCTTTGAACGAGATATTATAGTAGGTGTCAGGCGTACCAGTTTGAGTTTGTCAAGAACTACAAAGCTGCTGGGGTTTTCAAGCTGAACAGTTTCCCGTGTGTATCGAGAATGTTCCACCACCCAAAGGACATCCAGCCAACTTGACACAACTGTGGGAAGCATTGGAGTCAACATGGCCAACGTCCCTGTGGAACACTTTCAACACCTTGTAGAGTCCATGTCCCCACGAATTGAGGCTGTTCAGAGGACAAAAGTGGGAGGTACAAATCAAATTTTATTGGTCACATACACATGGTTAGCAGATGTTAATGCTTGTGTAACGCAGATCAACTAATGCTGAATACTTATCGTTACTCGTGGGATTCCAGTAATCAATCATATTATACTATATTGCTATGAATATGTTTAAGTTGACAGCTATTACAAATTAGCTGTCAGAAGCTGCATGACGAGCAGTTTATCTTGAGCCAATCAAAACTCAATATTCTCTTAGTCCGTCTCCAAACCTCAAGTCATACACCAATTTGCGCCAACATTCTGAAAAAAAAGAGCTGGAACGTAACGTGAATAGCTACCGCCATTCCATGAATAAAAACTAAGTTTCAAAATGTTGAGAAGTTGTATAAAACTGAGAGAACTGGATATTAATCTCTTCACATGCTGTGAAGGGATTGAGGGAAAAATCAGTATTTGTGAATTGGCTTGTGTTTTTCTGTGGATTCATGTTTATTGTATTGCTATTGAACTTTGAGCGTTGACATCTGAGAGACCCTCGGATTAAGATAGAGCTGGGTGACCCTAGTAAACTATAGGCAGGATATATGGCCTATTGTACTATTGATGTATTTCATTCATATTGAGCTCATTGTACAAATAAGTATTTTTATTTACAATATACACGTTGGCATTTTTTCCCCTGAATGATTCAGTTGTGTGGTTTTCATTTCTCCCTACTGCTCCAGTAGAGAACCTAACTGGTCCAATAGAGAACCTAACTGGTCCAATAGAGTACCTAACTGGTCCAATAGAGAACATAACTGGTCCAATAGAGTACCTAACTGGTCCAATAGAGAACCTAACTGGTCCAATAGAGAACCTAACTGCTCCAGTAGAGAACCTAACTGGTCCAATAGAGAACCTAACTGGTCCAATAGAGAACCTAACTGGTCCAATAGAGAACATAACTGGTCCAATAGAGAACTTAACTGGTCTAATAGAGAACCTAACTAGTCCAATAGAGAACCTAACTGGTCCAATAGAGAACCTAACTGGTCCAATAGAGAACCTAACTGGTCCAATAGAGAACCTAACTGGTCCAATAGAGTACCTAACTGGTCCAATAGAGAACTTAACTGGTCTAATAGAGAACCTAACTGGTCCAATAGAGAACCTAACTGGTCCAATAGAGAACCTAACTGGTCCAATAGAGAACCTAACTGGTCCAATAGAGAACCTAACTGCTCCAGTAGAGAACCTAACTGGTCCAATAGAGAACCCAACTGCTCAAGTAGGTAACCTAACTGGTCCATAAGAGAACCTAACTGCTCCAATAGAGAACCTAACTGGTCCAATAGAGAACCTAACTGGTCCAATAGGGTTTAAGCTTTAGTGTTAAGCAATTGTTACACTTGTGCATCAAGTTCTGACAGTGCAGTAATATCAAACAAGTAATCTAACAATTCCCCAACAACTACCTGATACACACAAATCTAATGGGATGGAATAAGAATATATACATATAAATAGATGGATGAGCGATGACTGAAGCGGCACAGGCAAGATACAACAGATGGTATGAAATACAGTATATACATATGAGATGAGTAATGCAAGATATGTATACATTATTAAAGTGGAATTATTTAAGGTGACTAGTGATCCATTTATTAAAGTGGCCAATATTTCTAGTCAGTATGTACAGTTGAAGTTGGAAGTTTACATATACCGTAGCCAAATACATTTCAACTCAGTTTTTCACAATTCCTGACATTTAATCCTAGTAAAAATTCCCTGATTTCCAACTTCAACTGTAGGTAGCAGCCTCTCTGTGTTAGTGATGGCTGTTTAACAGGCTGATGGCCTTGAGATAGAAGCTGTTTTTCAGTCTCTCGGTCCCAGCTTTGATGCACCTGTACTGACCTCGCCTTCTGGTTTGTAGCGGGGTGAACAGGCAGGGGCTCGGGTGGTTGTTGTCCTTGATGATCTTTTTGGCCTTTCTGTAACATCGGGTGGTGTAGGTGTCCAGGAGGGCAGGTAGTTTGCCCCCGGTGATGTGTTGTGCAGAACTCACTACCCTCTGGAGAGCCTTGCGATTGAGGGCGGTGCAATTGCCATACCAGGAGGTGATATAACCCAATAGGATGCTCTCAATTGTGCATCTGTAAAAGTTTGTCAGGGTTTTTGATAAGGAAATGTGTTTTAATAAATGATTAGAATGTTACAGTCCTGAAACCATAGGTCTGATACCATGTTACAGTCCTGAAACCATAGGTCTGATACCATGTTACAGTCCTGAAACCATAGGTCTGATACCATGTTACAGTCCTGAAACCATAGGTCTGATACCATGTTACAGTCCTGATAGGTCTGATAAATGTTACAGTCCTGAAACCATAGGTCTGATACCATGTTACAGTCCTGAAACCATAGGTCTGATACCATGTTACAGTCCTGAAACCATAGGTCTGATACCATGTTACAGTCCTGAAACCATAGGTCTGATACCATGTTACAGTCCTGAAACCATAGGTCTGATACCATGTTACAGTCCTGAAACCATAGGTCTGATACCATGTTACAGTCCTGAAACCATAGGTCTGATACCATGTTACAGTCCTGAAACCATAGGTCTGATACCATGTGATTGTATGAAAGTAATTTGAATCAATAGATTATTATAATACATGTGTGTAAGTGTAAGACTCATTCGATGATTATATTATAATACTGTGTGTGGTTTTAGATAGAATCAATGTTTTGGGAACAGTGTGTCTAGTGTTTTGAGAACAGACTATCTGTCTGAGCCAGATCCGGGGAGACCTTGGCTGGCACACTTCCCAGTCCCAGGTCTCTCCCTATCTTAGGGGAGAGTAGGAAGACACTATTCTCACGTACTCCCCTAGGCTCTATTGGCGGGCGGATTTGATGGTTGGTGTGGAAGTATGTGTGTCGCTATAAATTGAAGGTCCTGTACACATTAGAACGTTCCCGTGAATAAACATTTAACTTTGGTAGACTGGGACTCTGTCTGTTTTCGTTTCTATCAGTATCTTACAAATCCTGGTATAACAGACTGGAGGTAACATTATTTAATTAGTAAATGAACAGGAGTATAGAATTCAATATCAGGAAGTTGTATTTAGTATTTTGTATACTCTGTGTATAACAGACGGAGCAGCGAAAACAGAGTCAAACGCAGTGCCCTACTCAAATACTTCTTTGAATGCACCACTGACTGTAAATTGCGTATACTAAATGACTAATGCTCTTATACCTAAACCTTCCTTGACATTTTCACTGATCTAACAGTGGGTTTATCAAAGCAAATATATGTATTGGAGTCCCTGCTTTATGTCCAAATAATGTCAGATCAATAATTACTTCAAAGAGGGAAGTATTGGAACTGAGACCTCTCCTCTCGACTGACATTCTGAGAACACTGGGAGAAGCCAATATTCTGTATCCATGGAGACATGCTCCCCTCTGCTGCCCGTAGAAAACATCTCACCTCCGCAGTCATTAGTTTTCTGCCTCATCATACTATAGTTAGCCACCAAGTGGCAGTGTTGTCTTTGTCCCGAAACACTGTGCCAGAGCTGTGCAGTCTGAGAAGGGTTGACTGTGTCCCAAAAATAACCTTAACCCTAACTATTTTAATTCAATATGTTTGCATTTGTAATTCACAAATTGAATCATTGAATTCATAAATTGAACTTGTATTTCATGTTTTGATACTGAATTGAATGAATATAGTTTTACAATTATATTTCAATGTAATTCAACATTCAATATGATATATTCATTGTCTGTGTATCAAGTTGACAAACTATAACTGCAAGTTTTTTAATGGAGACATGAGGGATCATGAAGCTACATAATGTTTAGTCACACACACACACAAACATTGCACATAGATTGGACATGCCTGTCTCTCTATAGCCCCTCACTATGTGCTCTGTCTCCAAGGATACAGGTCAGAGAACGTTGTTGAGTGAATAGTGTTTAAGTATGAGTGAATAGTGTTTATGTATGAGTGAATAGTGTTTATGTATGAGTGAATAGTGTTTAAGTATGAGTGAATAGTGTTTATGTATGTGTGAATAGTGTTTATGTGTGAGTGAATAGTGTTTATGTATGAGTGAATAGTGTTTAAGTATGAGTGAATAGTGTTTAAGTATGAGTGAATAGTGTTTATGTATGTGTGAATAGTGTTTATGTGTGAGTGAATAGTGTTTATGTATGAGTGAATAGTGTTTAAGTATGAGTGAATAGTGTTTATGTATGAGTGAATAGTGTTTATGTATGAGTGAATAGTATTTATGTATGTGATTGTATGAGTGAATAATGAATATGGATGGTTTGTCTTCTGACAAATCAACTGTAATTTTCGGTGGTCCTCAAGGTTGGCCATGTTCTGTTAGAACGTTGTTGAGAACGTTGTTGAGTGAATAGTGTTTATGTATGAGTGAATAGTGTTTAAGTATGAGTGAATAGTGTTTATGTATGTGTGAATAGTGTTTATGTATGAGTGAATAGTGTTTATGTATGAGTGAATAGTGTTTATGTATGAGTGAATAGTGTTTATGTATGAGTGAATAGTGTTTATGTATGAGTGAATAGTGTTTATGTATGAGTGAATAGTGTTTATGTATGAGTGAATAGTGTTTATGTATGAGTGAATAGTGTTTATGCATGAGTGAATAGTGTTTATGTATGAGTGAATAGTGTTTATGTATGAGTGAATAGTGTTTATGTATGAGTGAATAGTGTTTATGCATGAGTGAATAGTGTTTATGAATAGTGTTTATGTATGAGTGAATAGTGTTTATGTATGAGTGAATAGTGTTTAAGTATGAGTGAATAGTGTTTATGTATGAGTGAATAGTGTCTATGTATGAGTGAATAGTGTTTATGTATGAGTGAATAGTGTTTATGTATGAGTGAATAGTGTTTATGCATGAGTGAATAGTGTTTATGTATGAGTGAATAGTGTTTATGTATGAGTGAATAGTGTTTATGTATGAGTGAATAGTATTTATGTATGTGATTGTATGAGTGAATAATGAATATGGATGGTTTGTCTTCTGACAAATCAACTGTAATTTTCGGTGGTCCTCAAGGTTGGCCATGTTCTGTTATAGTCTCCACCCGGCACCAGAAGAGGACTGGCCACCCCTCATAGCCTGGTTCCTCTCTAGGTTTCTTCTTAGGTTCTGGCCTTTCTATGGAGTTTTTCCAAGCCAACGTGCTTCTACACCTGCATTGCTTGCTGTTTGGGGTTTTAGGCTGGGTTTCTGTGCAACACTTTGAGATATCAGCTGATGTAAGGAGGGCTTTATAAATACATTTGATTTGATTTGTATATGCGTGTGAGTGAATAGTGTTTATGTATGTGAGTATGTGAGTGAATAGTGTTTATGTATGTGAGTGAATAGTGTTCATGTATGTGAGTGAATAGTGTTCATGTATGTGAGTGAATAGTGTTCATGTATGTGAGTGAATAGTGTTCATGTATGTGAGTGAATAGTGTTCATGTATGTGAGTGAATAGTGTTTATGTATGTGAGTGAATAGTGTTTATGTATGTGAGTATGTGAGTGAATAGTGTTTATGTATGTGAGTGAATAGTGTTTATGTATGTGAGTGAATAGTGTTCATGTATGTGAGTGAATAGTGTTCATGTATGTGAGTGAATAGTGTTCATGTATGTGAGTGAATAGTGTTCATGTATGTGAGTGAATAGTGTTCATGTATGTGAGTGAATAGTGTTCATGTATGTGAGTGAATAGTGTTTATGTATGTGAGTGAATAGTGTTCATGTATGTGAGTGAATAGTGTTTATGTATGTGAGTGAATAGTGTTCATGTATGTGAGTGAATAGTGTTCATGTAGTGTGTGTTTAGTGAAATAGTGTTCATGTATGTGAGTGAATAGTGTTCATGTATGTGAGTGAATAGTGTTCATGTATGTGAGTGAATAGTGTTTATGTATGTGAGTGAATAGTGTTCATGTATGTGAGTGAATAGTGTTCATGTATGTGAGTGAATAGTGTTTATGTATGTGAGTGAATAGTGTTTATGAATATGAGTGTGTGCGTGAATAGTGAATAGTGTTTTCATGTATGTGAGTGAATAGTGTTCATGTATGTGAGTGAATAGTGTTTATGTATGTGAGTGAATAGTGTTTATGTATGTGAGTGAATAGTGTTCATGTATGTGAGTGAATAGTGTTCATGTATGTGAGTGAATAGTGTTCATGTATGTGAGTGAATAGTGTTTATGTATGTGAGTGAATAGTGTTTATGAATATGAGTATGTGCGTGAATAGTGTTTATGTATGTGAGTGAATAGTGTTCATGTATGTGAGTGAATAGTGTTCATGTATGTGAGTGTGTGAGTGAATAGTGTTTATGTATGTGAGTGAATAGTGTTCATGTATGTGAGTGAATAGTGTTCATGTATGTGAGTGTGTGCGTGAATAGTGTTTATGTAAACTCAGCAACAACAAAAAAACGTCCTCTCACTGTCAACTGCATTTATTTTCTACATGTGTGAATATTTGTATGAACATAACAAGATTCAAAAACTGAGACATTAACTGAACAAGTTCAACAGACATGTGACTAACAGAAATTGGATAATGTGTCCCTGAACAAAGGGGGGTCAAAATCAAAAGTAACAGTCAGTATCTGGTGTGGCCAGCAGCTGTATTAAGTACTGCAGTGTGTCTCCTCCTCATGGACTGCACCAGATTTGCCAGTTCTTCCTGAGAGATGTTACCCCAATCTTCCACCAAGGCACCTGCAAGTACCCAGACATTTCTGCGGGGAATGGCCCTAGCCCTCACCCTCCAATCCAACAGGTCCCAGACGTGCTCAATGGGATTGAGATCCGGGCTCTTCGCTGGCCATGGCAGAACACTGACATTCCTGTCTTGCAGGAAATCACGCACAAAACGAACAGTATGGCTGGTGGCATTGTCATGCTGGAGGGTCATGTCAGCATGAGCCTGCAGGAAGGGTACCAAATTAGGGAGGAGGATGTCTTCCCTGTAACGCACAGCTTTGAGATTTCCTGCATTGGCAACAAGCTCAGACTAATGATGCAGTGGCACACCGCCCCAGTCCATGACGGACCCTCCACCTCCAAATCGATCCTGCTCCAGAGTACAGGCCTCGGTGTAACGCTAATTCCTTCGACGATAAACACAAATCCGACCATCACCCCGGTGGAAAAAAAACATGACTCGTCAGTGAAGAGCACTTTTTGCCACTCCTGTCTGGTCCAGTTTGTAGTGGGTTTGTGCCCATAGGCGACGTTGTTGCCGGTGATCTCTGGTGAGGACCTGCCTTACATCAGGCCAACAAGCCCTCAGGTATTGGTATTGTGCGTTCCTGGTGTAACTCAAGCAGTTGTTATTGCCATCCTGTACCTGTCGCACAGGTGTGATGTTCGGATGTACTGATCCTATTTCGATGTTGTTACACGTGGGCTGCCACTGCGAGGACGCTCAGCTGTCCGTCCTGTCTCCCTGTAGCGCTGTCTTATGCTTCTTACAGTACGGACATTGCAATTTATTGCCCTGGCCACATCTGCAGTCTTTATGCCTCCTTGCAGCATGCCTAAGGCATGTTCACACAGATGAGCATTGGACCCTGGGCATCTTTCTTTTGGTGTTTTTCAGAGTCAGTAGAAAGGCCTCTTCAGTGTCCTATGTTTTCATAACTGTGACATTGATTGCCTACCGTATGTAAGCTGTTAGTGTCTTAACGACCGTTCCACAGGTGCATGTTCGGTAATTGTTTATGGTTCATTGAACAAGCATGGGAAACAGTGTTTAAACCCTTTACAATGAAGATCTGTGAAGTTATTTGGATTTTTACGAATTATCTTTGAAAGACAGGGTCCTGAAAAAGGGACGTTTCTTTCTTTGCTGAGTTCATGTGAGTATGTGAGTGACTAGTGTTTATGTATGTCAGTGTATGCGTGAATAGTGTTTATGTATGTGAGGTCGGTTGGACATCCTGCCAAATTCTCTATAACATGTTGGAGGCAATGTGGTAGAGAAATAAACATTCAGTTCTCTGGCAACAGCTCTGATGCACATTCCTGCAGTTAGCATGTCAATTGCACGCTCCCTCAAAACTTGAGATATCTGTGCCATTGTGTTGTGTGATAAAATGGCCCATTTTAGAGTGGCTTTTTATTGTCCCCAGCACAAGGTGCACCTGTGTAATGATCATGCTGTTCAATCAGCTTCTTGATATGCCACACCTGTCAGGTGGATGGATTATCTTGGCAAAGAAGAAATGCTCACTAACAGGGATGTAAATTAATTTGTGCCCAACATTTGAGAGAAATAAGCTTTTTGTGTGTATGGACCATTTCTGGGATCATTTATTTCAGATTATCAAACATGGGACCAACACACTACATGTTGCGTTTATATTTAGTACTTGAGTGTGATGAAAAGCTGTTACAGAACCCAGGTTAGAACTATAATCATAGTTGTTTCTTGTAGCTCACTATAAGCACGTGTCACACCCTGGTCGAAGTATAGTATGTTTGTCTTCATTTATTTGGTC
>NC_060182.1:89596594-89606594 GCF_021184085.1 Oncorhynchus gorbuscha | reverse complement strand
CCTGTGCCCTGTGGCATGTGGCCTGTAGCCTGTGGCCTGTAGCCTGTAGCCTGTAGCCTGTAGCCTGTAGCCTGTAGCCTGTAGCCTGTGGCCTGTAGCCTGTAACCTGTAGCCTGTAGCCTGTAGCCTGTAGCCTGTAGCCTGTAGCCTGTAGCCTGTAGCCTGTGGCCTGTAGCCTGTATCCTGTAGCCTGTAACCTGTAGCCTGTAGCCTGTGGCCCGTAACCTGTAGCCTGTAGCCTGTGGCCCATAACCTGTAGCCTGTGGCCTGTAGCCTGTAGCCTGTAGCCTGTAACCTGTAGCCTGTGGCCTGTAGCCTGTAGCCTGTAGCCTGTAACCTGTAGCCTGTAGCCTGTAGCCTGTAGCCTGTAGCCTGTAGCCTGTAGCCTGTAGCCTGTGGCCTGTAGCCTGTAGCCTGTGGCCCGTAACCTGTAGCCTGTGGCCTGCAACACTCACACTCTTCACTGGGAGACCCATTCAAACCTCTAGACTTATTTTCTTATTTTTTTGTTGTTGATATAATACATTTCTTTTCATTTTTTGGTTGCTTCTTTTCTTTTTTTGGCTTCTTTTTCTTCTTTTAGTATTTTTAATAGTAGTAGCCTAGTTTTTTATAATAGTAGTAGCCTAGTAATGATGGAAATACAACCGAGGAAGCCTGTAGTTGACCTATTTCTGCTCCTTGTCTCGACTCTATCTCGTCTGTCACAAACCCTAGTCTACCCCACTGTACCAATTTCTGGAATTGTTGTGGCCAACAGTATATCTAGGAGGGAGTGTCCTCTGTCCGAGGGATTAGTGATCTAGTACTTATTAAACCAGCTCATTAACTATAACGGCCTTAGTGACACCACAACAGGGTTCAGAGATGATCCTATGAGCCAATAATAAAACATGATAGCCAGATTACAAATCAACAACTTTCACGATTTATCTCTCTCGGCAGGAGGGTGTGCCCTGGCACTGTGATGTCAATCTCTCTGAAGGTACGTCCCAAACGGTGCCCTGTTCCATATGTAGTGTACTAGTTTTGTAGTGCACTACATAGGGAAGAGGGATAGAGTGCCATTTGGGAAGCAGACTGGCTTTACACAATCCCTCTGGCAGAGGAAGCATTACTGGGTGGATTATACACCATCTGGTCTGGGGTCAGATCCATTTCAATTCAGTCGATTCTAGAAGTAAACCAAAATTCTGATTCCAATTTTCTTTTAAATGTATTGATTTTCAGGTTATTGACTGAATTTTAATGGAATGAACTCCAAATACCACTAGCTATCTCATGGTGTAGATATTTTCTGGTCTTCTCCAGTATTCCTTTATTTTATGCTGCTGGAACAATGACTCACTCTGTCTCTCTCTATGTCTTTCTCTCTCTTTCTCTATGTCTCTATCGCTCTCTCTTTCTCTCTCTCTCTCGCTCTCTTTCTTTATCTATCTCTCTCTCACTCTGTCTCTCTCTATGTCTTTCTCTCTCTTTCTCTATGTCTCTATCGCTCTCTCTTTCTCTCTCTCTCTCGCTCTCTTTCTCTATCTATCTCTCTCTCACTCTTTCTCTCTCTCTCTTTCTCCATCCCTCTCTCTGTAGCAGTGGTCTAAAGTAGTTACAGTAAGTAAACATACTTTAAAGTACTACTTAAGTAGTTGTCTGGTGTATCTGTACTTTACTTTACCATTTATATGTTTGATTACATTTACTTTAACTTCAATACATTCCTAAAGAAAATAATATTTTTTACTCCAAACATTTCTTCTAACACCCCAAAGTATTCGTTATACTTTGAATGGAAAATTGTCAAATTCACAGACTTATCAAGAGCACATCCCTGGTCATCCCTACTCTGATCTGGCAGACTCACTAAACACATGCTTTGTTTGTAAATTATGTCAGAGTGTTGGAGTGTGCCTCTCGCTATCCGTAAATGTAAAAAAAAACATCACAATTTTGCCGTCTGGTTGGCTTAATATGATCCATTTGAAATGATTTATACTTTTACTTTTGATACTTAAGTATATTTAAAGAAAATACTTTTATACTTTAACTCAAGTTGTATTTTATCGGGTCACTTTCACTTTTACTTGAGTCATTTTCTATTAAGGTATATTTACTAATTTACTAATTTACTATACGACAGAATAACAGGATAAGACAGGATAAAACAGAATAGCAGGATAAGACAGAATAACAGGATAAGACGGGATAAGACAGGATAGCAGGATAAGACAGAATAACAGGATAAGACAGGATGACAGGATAAGACAGGATGACAGGATAAGACCATATAACATGATAAAACAGAATAACAGGATAAGACAGGATAAAACAGAATAGCAGGATAAGACAGAATAACAGGATAAGACAGGATAAGACAGAATAACATGATAAGACGGGATAACATGACAAGACAGAATAACAGGATAAGACAGAATAACAGGATAAGACAGAATAACAGGATAAGACAGGATAAGACAGAATAACAGGACAAGACAGAATGACAGGATAAGACAGGATAACAAGATAAGAAAGGATGACAGGATAAGACAGGATAAGACAGGATAAGAAGATAAGACAGGATAAGACCGGATAAGACAGGATAAGACAGGATAACAAGATAAGACGGGATAAGACAAGATAAGACAGGATAAGACAGGATGACAGGATAAGACAGGATACGACAGGATAACAAGATAAGACAGGATGACCGGATAAGACAGGATAACATGATAAGACAGGATAACAGGATAACACTAGTTTGAATGGAGCTGAGGAAATAGTGATTAAAAGACAATGTGTGATACACAACAAGGTCTGGGGAATGAATAATTATTCAGCCTTGTCCGAACCAGAACGGACCATATTTTATTTTATTCTGATAACAGGGTGATTCCACTCTGGGATGCATGCTGGCATTTTGGGGGGTTTAATCTTCTGTGTCTTTAATAATCCAGTGGTCTGAAGATGAAAGCCCTTTGATTACAGGAGGTCACGATGGGCTGTCTGTCTGTGTGTGCATAGCAGGTACCAGCACAGTGTCAGAATCAAAGGTGTACATACATCAGCTACATCAGCTACATCAGCGACATCATCGACATCAGCTACAGTGGGGCAAAAAGTATTTAGTCAGCCACCAATTGTGCAAGTTCTCCCACTTAAAAAGATGAGAGAGACCTGTAATTTTCATCATATGTACACTTCAACTATGACAGAGAAAATTAGAAAAAAAATCCAGAAAATCACATTGTAGGATTTTTAATGAATTTATTTGCAAATTATGGTGGAAAATAAGTATTTGGTCACCTACAAACAAGCAAGATTTCTGGCTCTCACAGACCTGTACCTTCTTCTTTAAGAGGCTCCTCTGTCCTCCACTCGTTACCTGTATTAGTGGCACCTATTTGAACTTGTTATCAGTATAAAAGACACCTGTCCACAACCTCAAACAGTCACACTCCAAACTTCACTATGGCCAAGACCAAATAGCTGTCAAAGGACACCAGACAGAAAATTGTAGACCTGCACCAGGCTGGGAAGACTGAATCTGCAATAGGTAAGCAGCTTGGTTTGAAGAAATCAACCGTGGGATCAATTATTAGGAAATGGAAGACATACAAGACCACTGATAATCTCCCTCGATCTGGGGCTCCACGCAAGATGTCACCCCGTGGGGTCAAAATGATCACAAGAACGGTGAGCAGAAATCCCAGAACCACACGGGGGGATCTAGTGAATGACCTGCAGAGAGCCTGGACTAAAGTAACAAAGCCTACCATCAGTAACACACTACGCATCATATCAGCAATAGATCAAATGATGGAGAGGATGGATTGTTGGGAGAGGAGTGGTCTCCCTACTACCCCACCTACCCTCCCACCAACAACTCTACCATCTCCTCCAGCGGGATCCGGTGCCAGCGCTCTGCACATCACGCCTCCGAGGGAGTACGATGAAGCGGCGGCGGGGTGCCAGGGATTTCTGCTACAACTAGAGCTCTACCTGGCCACCGTTCGGCCTGCTCCCTCGGATGAGGAGAGCATGAGTGTCCTCGTCTCCTGCCTGACGGGTAGGGCCCTGGAGTGGGCCAACGCGTTTGGAACGGGCCCGACTCAGCGAGGGGCCACTACCTGGAGTTCACCCGCCGTTTCCGGGCTGTGTTCGATCATCCTCCGGAGGGCCGAGCGGCAGGTGAGAGGTTGTTCCATCTCCGGCAGGGGACGAGGAGCGCGCAGGACTTTGCGTTGGATTTCCGAACTTTGGCTGCTGGAGCTGGGTGGAACGACAGGTGTAGGTGTAGCCGAAGAGAGGACGTCCGCAGGGAGCTGGCTTGTCGGGACACTACGCTCAGCTTGGATGAGCTGATCGACATGTCTATCCGGCTAGACCATCTGCTGGCTGCTCGCGGACGTTCTGAAAGGGTCCTGTCAGTTCCACCACCTGCCCCCCCCCCGCTCCAATCCCGATGGAGCTAGGAGGGGCTGCGTCTAGGGAGATCAGAGGAGGAGGCTCCTCCTGTACCCATTGTGGCCGGAGAGGGCACACTTCCGGTCGGTGCTGGAGGAGTCGAGAGGGCAGGCGGAACAATCCTCGATCACGCCAGGTGAGTCAGCACCACACTCTCCCAGAGCTTCCTGTTGGACACATGTTTTTGTTCATCTGTTTCCTTAAGTTTTTCCCCTCTCTCCAGCATAAGGAACTAGTTTCAGGCGCAGCGGGGAATTTTATAGATCGCGGACTCGCTCAGAAGTTGAGGATTCCGTTAGTTAAGGTAGACCCCCCCTTCCCCGTGCACTCCTTAGATAGTCGACCGTTAGGGTCAGGGCTGGTCAGGGAGGCCACGATTCCTCTGGAGATGATTACGCAGGGGATCATAAGGAACGGATTAGTCTGTTCCTTATCGATTCACCTGTGTTTCCGGTGGTACAGGGGATTCCCTGGCTGGTTATTCACAATCCTAAACTTTTGTGGAGACAGGGAGCTCTCCAGGGGTGGTCTGATGAGTGTTCAGGCAGGTGTTTAGGAGTTTCCATCAGTGCGACAATGGTGGAGAGTTCAGACCAGGTTTCCACCGTGCGCATTCCTGCTGAGTATGCCGATTTGGCTATCGCCTTCAGTAAGAAGAAGGCGACCCTATTACCACCCCATCGACAGGGGGATTGTGTGATAAACCTCCAGGTGAACGCTGCACTACCCAGGACTCACGTGCATCCGTTGTCCCAGGAGGAGACGTTGGCTATGGAGACATATGGAAGGCTCTGGGACAGGGGTACATTCGGCCCTCCATGTCACCCGTCTCCTCAAGTTTCTTTTTCGTGAAGAAAAAGGAGGGTGGTTTGCGTCCGTGTATTAATTATTGAGGTCTAAATTCCATCACTGTGGGTTTTAGGTACCCACTACCTCTCATCGCTACGGCAGTGGATCATTTCACGGGGCGCGATTTTTCACGAAACTGGATCTCAGGAGCGTGTATAATCTGGTGTGTATTCGGGAGGGAGATGAGTGGAAAACTGCATTTAGTACCACATCTGGCCATTATGAGTACCTCGTCATGCCTTACGGGTTAAGGAATGCTCCAGACATCTTTCAATCCTTAGTTGATGAGATTCTCAGAGACCTGCACGGACAGGGTGTAGTGGTGTATATTGACGACATCTTGATCTACTCCGCTACACGCGCCGAGCATGTGTCTCTGGTGCGCAAGGTTCTTGGGCTGCTGGAGCATGACCTGTATGTGAAGGCAGAGAAATGTGAATTTTCTAAACGAGCCGTTTCCTTCCTGGGTTATCGCATTTCCACCTCGGGGGTGGTAATGGAGGGTGATCGCGTCAAGGCCGTGCGTAATTGGCCGACTCCCACCACGGTAAAGGAGATGCAGCGGTTCTTGGGGTTTGCCAATTACTACCAGAGGTTTATCCGGTGCTTTGGCCAGGTGGCGGCCCCTATTACCTCACTTTCTGAAGGGGGGGCCGGTGCGTTTGCAGTGGTCAGCAGAGGCAGACGGAGCGTTCCGCAGTTTGAGGGCGCTGTTCACCGAAGCGCCAGTGTTGGCGCATCCGGACCCTTCTTTGGCATTTATAGTTGAGGTGGACGCATCCGAGGCTGGGGTTGGAGCTGTGCTCTCCCAGCTCTCGGGTACGCCACCGAAGCTCAACCCCTGTGCTTTATTTTCGAGGAAGCTCGGGCCAGCGGAGCGGAATTATGATGTGGGGGATAAGGAGTTGTTGGCCATGGTTAAGGCTCTGAAGGTGTGGAGACACTGGCTTGAGGGGGCTAAGCACCCTTTTCTCATCTGGACTGACCATTGTAACCTGGAGTATATCCGATCAGCTAGGAGACTGAATCCTCGTCAGGCAAGGTGGGCCATGTATTTCACCCGATTTCGTTTTACGATCTCGTATCGACAAGGATCCCTCAATACTAAGGCCGACGCACTGTCCCGCCTATACGACACTGATGACCGGCCCACCGATCCTACTCCCATCATTCCTGCTGCCAAACTGGTAGCACCGGTAGTATGGGAGGTGGACACGGACATCGAGCGGGCACTAAGGGAGGAACCTGCGCCTCCACAGTGCCCGGAGGGTCGTAGGTACGTGCCGCTCGCTGTTCGTGATCAATTGATTCGATGGGCACATAGTCTACCCCCATCAGGTCACCCGGGTATTTCGAAGACGGTGCGAAGTCTTAGAGGGAAGTACTGGTGGCCTACCTTGGTGAGAGACATGCTATTCTATGTCTCCTCCTGTTCGGTATGCGCTCAGAGTAAGGCTCCTAGACATTTGCCACGAGGGAAATTACAACCCCTCCCCGTTCCACAACGGCCGTGGTCCCATCTATCGGTGGATTTTCTTACGGATCTTCCCCTGTCTCAGGAGAACACAACGATCCTGGTCGTTGTGGATCGGTTCTCAAAGTCCAGCCGTCTTATCCCGTTGCCCGGACTCCCTACGGCCCTGCAGACTGTGGAGGCACTATTCACCCATGTCTTTTGGCACTACGGGGTGCCCGAGGATATCGTTTCTGATCGGGGTTCCCAGTTTACGTCCAGAGTATGGAAGGCGTTTATGGAGCGGCTGGGGGTCTCGGTCAGCCTGACCTCGGGTTATCACCCGGAGAGTAATGGGCAGGTGGAGAGAGTGAACCAGGAGGTGGGTAGGTTTCTGCAGTTGTATTGCCAGGACCGGCCAGGGGAGCGGCGAGATACATCCCCTGGGCCATTTCTCACTCAGCCACTCCTCTACCAACATGTCACTGTTGAGTGTGTGTTGGGGTACCAGCCGGTTCTGGCACCATGGCATCAGAGACAGACCGAGGCTCCTGCGGTGGAGGAGTGGGTGCAGCGCTCTAAGGAGACCTGGAGAGCCGTCCAGGAGTCATTGCGTCAGGCGAGTGGACGACAGAAGAAGAGCGCTGACTGTCACCGCAGAGAGACCCCCGTATTTGCACCGGGGGACAGGGTCTGGCTCTCGACCCGAAACCTGCCCCTCCGCCTGCCCTGCTGGGTCCGCAGTGTGTAGGGCCATTTAAAGTCCTCAGGAGAATAAACGAGGTGTGCTATCGATTGTTACTCCCTTCGTATTATCGTATTAACCCCTCGTTTCATGTGTCTCTCCTCAGGCCGGTGGTAGCTGGTCCCATGCAGGAAAGTGAGGTGCCGGAGGTCCCTCCGACCCCTCTGGACATCGAGGGGTCCCCGGCGTACACAATACGGTCCATTCTGGACTCCAGACGCCAGGTGAGGGGCCTTTAGTACCTCATGGACTGGGAGGGGTACGGGCCGGAGGAGAGGTGCTGGGTCCCGGTGGGGGATATATTGGATCCCACTATACTAAGGGAGTTCCATCACCTCCATCCGGATCACCCTGTGCATCATCTCCATCCGGATCGCCCTGTGTGTCGGCGCGCTGCGGGAGCCGCGTGTCAGGGGGGGGGGGGGGGTACTGTCACGAATACCACCGAAGGTGGCTCCCCCTTCCTGCTCGGGTGGCGCTCGGCGGTCATCGTCGCCGGTCTATTAGCTGCCACCGATCCCTTTTTCCTTTTTGTTTGTTTTTGTCTAATTGTTTTCACCTGTTCCTTGTTGGGGTTTTGGGATGGGTGTTATTTAAGTTTGTTTTGCCCGCTGGTGTTTGTGCGGGCTTGTTGGTTGTTACGTTTAGTGATGTATCGTGTTTTGGTTTTGGGTTTTTCGCTGTCCAGTGTGCATCTAGGTTTTGGGTTGGTTTTGCGCCAGTGTTTTGGGCATTCACCCATGTTTTGGACCTGTTACGATTTGAAGGAAATTAAAGCGTTTTCCCGTTCATTTCGCTCTCTGCATCTGACTCCTCACTCATTCCACTCACCTGTCATTACAATCATCTACATCAGCTACATAATCTACATCAACTACATCAGCTACATCTACATCATCTACATCTACATCAGCTACATCTACATCATCATCAGCTACATCATCTACATCATCTACATCATCAACATCAACTATATCAACTACATCAGCTACACCTACATCTACATCAGCTACATCTACATCATCATCAGCTACATCAGCTACATCATCTACATCTTCGACATCAACTACATCTACATCAGCTACATCTACATCATCATCAGCTAAATCATCTACATCAGCTACATCAGCTACATCATCATCAGCTGCATCAGCTACATCTACATCAGCTAAGGCATCTACATCATCATCAGCTACATCATCTACATCAGCTACATCAGCTACATCAGCTGCATCAGCTACATCATCTACATCAGCTACATCTACATCAGCTACATCATCTATTTCATAATCATCTACATCATCAGCTCCCTCTGCTACATAATCTACATCAACATCAGCTACATTATCTACATCATCATCAGCTACATCAGCTACATCATCTACATCATCATCAGCTACATTATCTACATCAGCTACATCATCATCAGCTACATCAGCTACATCATCATCATCTACATCATCTACCTTATCTACATCATCATCAGCTACATCATCATCAACTACATCAGCTACATCATCATCATCTACATCATCTACATTATCTACATCATCATCAACTACGTCTTCTACATCATCATCAGCTACATCAGCTACATCATCTACCTTAGCTACATCATCATCAGCTACATCAGCTACATCATCATCAGCTACATCATCTACATCATCTACATCATTATCAGCTACATCATCTACCTTAACTACATCATCATCAGCTACATCAGCTACATCATCATCAGCTACATCATCTACATCATCTACATCATTATCAGCTACATCATCTACCTTAACTATTATTATATTATTATTATTATATTATAACTACATCATCATCAGCTACCTCATCATCAGCTACATCATCTACATCATCTACATCATTATCAGCTACATCATCTACCTTAACTATTATTATATTATTATTATTATATTATAACTACATCATCATCAGCTACCTCACTACATCATCATCAGCTACATCATCATCAGCTACATCAGCTACATCATCTACCTTCACTACATCATCATCAGCTACATCATCTACATCATCATCAGCTACATCATCTACATCATTATCAGCTACATCATATACCTTAACTACATCATCATCAGCTACATCATCATCAGCTACATCATCTACCTTCACTACATCATCATCAGCTACATCAGCTACATCATCTACATGCAAAGATGGAAAAAGCCATGGGTGTCACTGTCATCTGCTCTTAAATTCTGTATTTGTTTACAGTATATGTCTATTTACAGTCTGTATTAGTTGACATTATGTGTTTGTTGACAGTCTGTGTTTATTTACATTATACGTTTGTTTACAGTATGTGTATGTTTACAGTATGTGTATGTTTACAGTCTGTGCTTGTTTACAGTCTGTGCATGTTTACAGTATGTGTATGTTTACAGTCTGTGCTTGTTTACAGTCTGTGCTTGTTTACAGTCTGTGCTTGTTTACAGTCTGTGATTAAAAAGACAGTCAAGCCTTTT
>NC_060182.1:89494094-89591594 GCF_021184085.1 Oncorhynchus gorbuscha | reverse complement strand
ATTTTTGACAACTTTTACTTCACTACATTCCTAAATAAAATATGTACTTTTTACTCCATACATTTTCTCCTGACACCCAACAGTACTCGTTACATTTTGAATGCTCAGCAGGACAGGAAAATGTCCCAATTCACAAACTTATCAAGAGAACATCCATGGTCATCCAAGTATATATGGTAATCCAAGTATATTTTAGCAATTACATTTACTTCTGATACTTAAGTATATTTAAAACCAAATACTTTTAGACTTTTACTCAAGTACTTATTTTACTTGAGTCATTTTATATAAAGGTATCTTTACATTTACTCAAGTATGACATTTTGATACTTTTTCCCCCACTGCTCAAGGACATTCAGAGACTTGTCCCAAAGCCACTCCTGTGTTGTCTTGGCTGTGTGCTTAGGATCATTGTCCTGTTGGAAGGTGAGCCATTGTCCCAGTCTGAGGTCCTGAGCGCTCTGGAGCAGGTTTTCATCAAGGATCTCTCTGTACTTTGCTCTGTTCATATTTGCCTTGATCCTGACTAGTCTCCCAGTCCTTCCCTCTGAAAAACATACCCACAGCATGATGCTGCCACCACCATGCTTCACTCTAGGGATGGTGCCAGGTTTCCTCCAGACATGACACTTGGCATTCAGTCCAAATAGTTCAATCTTGATTTCATCAGACCAGAGAATCTTGTTTCTCATGGTCTGAGAGTCTTTAGGTGACTTTTGGCAAACTCCAAGCACGCTGTTATGTGTCTTTTACTGAGGAGTGGCTTCCATCTGGCCACTCTACCACAAAGGCCTGATTGGTGGAGTGCTGCAGAGATGGTTTTCCTTCTGGAAGGTTCTCCCATCTCCACAGAGGAACACTGGAGCTCTGTCAGAGTGACAATCAGGTTCTTGGTCACCTCCCTGACCAAGCCCCTTCTCCCCCGATTCCTCAGTTTGGCCGGGCGGCCAGCTCTAGGAAGAGGCTTAGTGGTCACAAACTTCTTCCATTTAAGAATGATGGAGACCTCTTGGGACCTTCAATGCTGCAGATATTTTTTGGTACCCTTCCCCAGATCTGTGCCTCGACACAATCCTGTCTCAGAGCTCAACGGACAATTCCTATGACCTCATGGCTTGGTTTTTGTAGAAAAAATATCAAGGATGATCAATGGAAACAGGATGCATGTGAGCTCAATTTCAAGTCTCATAGCAAAGGGTCTGAATACTTATGTAAATAAGGTATTTCAGTTTTTTATTT
The DNA here is from genome assembly GCF_021184085.1 of Oncorhynchus gorbuscha. Classification (NCBI taxonomy): domain Eukaryota; kingdom Metazoa; phylum Chordata; class Actinopteri; order Salmoniformes; family Salmonidae; genus Oncorhynchus; species Oncorhynchus gorbuscha. Next base: position 89,590,355 of record NC_060182.1, on the reverse strand, counting down.
CTAACAAATCAGCAACAACTTCTACAAACCTGTTTTCACATTGTCATTATGGAATATTGTGTGTAGATTGCTGAGATTTAAAAAAATATTCAATCCATTTTAGGATAAGGTCTTAACGTAACAAAATGTGGGAAAAGTAAAGGGGTCTGACTACTTTCCGAAGGCTCTGTTTACGACAGCCCTTTTATAAACCTTAGAGGAGACTCAGCATTCCACTCCTGAACTACTACAGTAGTATATCTTTCTATGCTGGTCAAAGACCATGTTTAAAATGAAGGCTATGCCGTAACGCTGCAGCGTTTTTAAAAGGTTTGTTCTATTGAACATTCCGTAACAATTAAGCTATTTTAATTATATGAACAGTGCATTGGACTTCCATGTTTAAAAAAATAATAATGTTATGACCAATTAGCCCCCTTATCTAAAAGCACCTTCTACCTACTAAGATCTACTATCGTATCCTAGCAACGCTTTCCTTCCTTCTTTTCTCTTCAAGGTAACAAACAACCAAACGTACTGTATTATGCTTTGCAGTCTTTCTGTCAAACTTTTGTACTCGCTCATGATTCCCTCTGGGTAGTGTATCCATATCTATCTAGACAGCATGCTTAGGTTATGTTTAGGTTATAAACTGTCCTGCAGACTCTAAACAAGTCCGGATGTTTGTAATACTGTCTGTGTCCCAAAATGGCACCCTGTTCCATATTTAGTGCACTAATTTTGACCAGGGCCCAGAGCAACCTGTGCCATTAGGGACTCAGACGTGACTGTTAACCATCTAGCGGAGGGAGTCAGGAAGTGTTATTGGTGGCTGAGGAAGCTGTGTTTGTTCCTCCTCACCCAGAGCAACGTAGCATAACACGACATTCCCCTCACTGCTGACCAGTCTAACGCTGGTGTGTGTGTGTGTGTGTGTGTGTGTGTGTGTGTGTGTGTGTGTGTGTGTGTGTGTGTGTGTGTGTGTGTGTGTGTGTGTGTGTGTGTGTGTGTGTGTGTGTGTGTGTGTGTGTGTGTGTGTGTGTGTACAGGAATGAGTTTGAATACCATTATGTACAGTTGATGGCTACACTAAAGGTATGTGATCCTTAGAGATGAAAGGAGAGAATTAGACCATATAACCAGGCAGTATCATCGACACATCCCAAATGTAGGGAATAGGGGAGGGGCTCTGGTCAAAAGTAGTGTACTATGTAGGGAATAGGGGAGGGGCTCTGGTCAAAAGTAGTGCACTATGTAGGAAATAGGGGGAGGGGCTCTGGTCAAAGTAGTGCACTATGTAGGGAATAGGGGGAGGGGCTCTGGTCAAAAGTAGTGCACTATGTAGGGAATAGGGGGAGGGGCTCTGGTCAAACGTAGTGCACTATGTAGGGAATAGGGGAGGGGCTCTGGTCAAAAGTAGTGCACTATGTAGGGAATAGGGGAGGGGCTCTGGTCAAAGTAGTGCACTATGTAGGAATTAGGGGGAGGGGCTCTGGTCAAAAGTAGTGCACTATGTAGGGAATAGGGGAGGGGCTCTGGTCAAAAGTAGTGCACTTATGTAGGAAATAGGGGGAGGGGCTCTGGTCAAAAGTAGTGCACTTATGTAGGAAATAGGGGGAGGGGCTCTGGTCAAAAGTAGTGCACTTATGTAGAGAATAGGGGAAGGGGCTCTGGTCAAAAGTAGTGCACTATGTAGGAAATAGGGGGAGGGGCTCTGGTCAAAAGTAGTGCACTATGTAGAGAATAGGGGAAGGGGCTCTGGTCAAAAGTAGTGCACTTATGTAGATAATAGGGGGAGGGGCTCTGGTCAAAATTAGTGCACTATGTAGGGAATAGGGGGAGGGGCTCTGGTCAAAGTAGTGCACTATGTAGGGAATAGGGGGAGGGGCTCTGGTCAAAATAGTTCACTATGAAGGGAATAGGGGAGGGGCTCTGGTCAAAGTAATGCACTATGTAGAGAAAAGGGGAGGGGCTCTGGTCAAAGTAGTTCACTATGTAGGGAATAGGGGGAGGGGCTCTGGTCAAAAGTAGTGCACTATGTAGGGAATAGGGGAGGGGCTCTGGTCAAAGTAGTGCACTATGTTGGAAATAGGGGGAGGGGCTCTGGTCAAAAGTAGTGCACTTATGTAGGAAATAGGGGAGGGGCTCTGGTCAAAAGTAGTGCACTTATGTAGGGAATAGGGGGAGGGGCTCTGGTCAAAGTAGTTCACTATGAAGGGAATAGGGGAGGGGCTCTGGTCAAAGTAATGCACTATGTAGGGAATAGGGGAGGGGCTCTGGTCAAAGTAGTTCACTATGTAGAGAATAGGGGAGGGGCTCTGGTCAAAGTAGTTCACTATGTAGAGAATAGGGGAGGGGCTCTGGTCAAAAGTAGTGCACTATGTAGGGAATAGGGGGAGGGGCTCTGGTCAAAAGTAGTGCACTTATGTAGGGAATAGGGGGAGGGGCTCTGGTCAAAAGTAGTGCACTATGTAGGGAATAGGGGAGGGGCTCTGGTCAAAAGTAGTGCACTATGTAGGGAATAGGGGAGGGGCTCTGGTCAAAAGTAGTGCACTTATGTAGGGAATAGGGGGAGGGGCTCTGGTCAAAGTAGTGCACTATGTAGGGAATAGGGGAGGGGCTCTGGTCAAAGTAATGCACTATGTAGGGAATAGGGGAGGGGCTCTGGTCAAAGTAGTTCACTATGTAGAGAATAGGGGGAGGGGCTCTGGTTAAAGTAGTTCACTATGTAGAGAATAGGGGAGGGGCTCTGGTCAAAAGTAGTGCACTATGTAGGGAATAGGGGAGGGGCTCTGGTCAAAAGTAGTGCACTTATGTAGGGAATAGGGGGAGGGGCTCTGGTCAAAAGTAGTGCACTATGTAGGGAATAGGGGGAGGGGCTCTGGTCAAAAGTAGTGCACTATGTAGGGAATACTGTGCCATTTGGGATGCAAGCCAACTCTTTGGCCTGGCTTCCAGAGAAGGGTAGGATGCCAAGTAAATGAGAACAGTTAGAGAAGTATTTCCTGTTTACATCCACATACACAGTGCCTGCCAGGTGAGCTGGATCAACCAATTCCCTCCCATCAGGAGAACACCTTCTAACGCCAGTCTGTGAACATCCCATCAACTTTTCTTCTTTTTGTTTTGTGTCTTTGGGATTTTTATATTACATGACATTTTATTTGAAAGATATTTCGACTTAATGGATCATCTATGCAACATTTCTAGCATGAACGTATACTTTTTCACCATTCATTTTATAGTCCATCAGTCAAGAGCCCAAGGGATGCATCTACACACTACTGTACATTACACCGTGGACTTCCTTTAAGGAAGGGTCAATCTATTAGTATAGAATTACATCTAGATTCTTCACGTAGTCTGTACACTGAGTTTACTAAACATTAGGAACACCTTTCTAATGCTGAGTCGAGGAGATGGACTCTACAAGGTGTTGAAAGTGTTCCACAGGGATGCTGGCTCACGTTGACTCCAATGCTTCCCACAGTTGTGTCAAGTTGGGTGGTGGAGCATTCTTGATACCCCGTTCAAAGGCACTTACATATTTTGTCTTGCCCATTCACCCTCTGAATGGCACACATACACAATCCATGTCTCAGCTGTCTCAAGGCTTAAAACTCCTTCTTTCCCCTGTCTCCTCCCCTTCATCTACACTGATTGAAGTGGATTTAACAGGTGTCATCAATAAGGGATCACAGCTTTCACCTGGATTCACCTGGTCAGTCTTCGTCTTGGAAAGAGCAGGTGGTGTTAATGTATTGTACACTCAGTGTATAGGCCAGCTGTAAGGCCACATGCACCCATTCACCCGCAGCCCTGTCCAGCTAGCTGTATCGCTACCCTCCATGGTCACTATTTCTCTCTCTAGCACCTGATCTAGAATCAGTCCTCGGTATCGCTACCCTCCATGGTCACTATTTCTCTCTCTAGCACCTGATCTAGAATCAGTCCTCGGTATCGCTACCCTCCATGGTCACTATTTCTCTCTCTCTAGCACCTGATCTAGAATCAGTCCTCTGTATCGCTACCCTCCATGGTCACTATTTCTCTCTCTAGCACCTGATCTAGAATCAGTCCTCGGTATCGCTACCCTCCATGGTCACTATTTCTCTCTCTCTAGCACCTGATCTAGAATCAGTCCTCGGTATCGCTACCCTCCATGGTCACTATTTCTCTCTCTCTAGCACCTGATCTAGAATCAGTCCTCTGTATCTCTACCCTCCATGGTCACTGTCTCTCTCTCTCTAGCACCTGATCTAGAATCAGTCCTCTGTATCGCTACCCTCCATGGTCACTATTTCTCTCTCTCTAGCACCTGATCTAGAATCAGTCCTCTGTATCTCTACCCTCCATGGTCACTATGTCTCTCTCTCTCTAGCACCTGATCTAGAATCAGTCCTCTATATCGCTACCCTCCATGGTCACTATTTCTCTCTCTCTAGCACCTGATCTAGAATCAGTCCTCTGTATCTCTACCCTCCATGGTCACTATGTCTCTCTCTCTCTAGCACCTGATCTAGAATCAGTCCTCTATATCGCTACCCTCCATGGTAACTATTTCTCTCTCTCTCTAGCACCTGACCTAGAATCAGTCCTCTGTATCTCTACCCTCCATGGTCACTATTTCTCGCTCAAGCACCTGATCTAGAATCAGTCCTCTGTTTCTCTGTCACTCCACCATTACAATCCTATCCATAAGATAGGCCCTAGAACAGTTGATGATAATATTAGACTAAAATAGACTAAAATAACCACAGACATAAGGCAATGGCCTGGAGAAAGGGCCTTGCCTGCTGTCTCCTCGCATCCCAGGGGAGCCATAATTTCCTGGGCCACTGCCCTCACCCCTCCCCCTAAACCTTGGAGACCCAGGTTCTACCTCCTCCTCCTCGTCATGTAGAGCAGAACCAGGCTGGGCAGGACAGTGCCCGCTGAGGCCAGGGGAGGGCACAGATGTCTGGGGTAATCTAATAGTTGTGGGTTGTGGTCGTCTGACTGTGATGGGGACACTATAGGACAGCATCTCTTTGTGCACCGACGTTCATATCGAGCATCATAGAAACAAAGATTGTGTCTCAAATGGAACCTTATAGTTGGTTGCAACTCCTTTGGTTGCATTCAAAATAACACCTTATTCCCTATATAGTGCACAACCCCTATGGGCCCTGGTCAAAAGTAGTGCTATGTAGGGGATAGTGTGTTATTTGGAATGTACCCTAAGGAGTTCTAAAGAATCTAAAAATAGTCTGGAATCCTAACGGAAGGAAGGAAGTGAAGAGACAAGAGAGGTGTGTCCTCTCGTTATTTGACTCTTTTAGAACACACCCATATCAACATCGATCACAACTCTGTCCCATGAGTGTACAAGACAGGGAAAAATCTGAAATGTGATGTCTGGGACGGATACAGTACAGTAGGAAGGCCTGCAGGCCAACCACTACAGACTGTATAGAGAACTAAACTAGTGGAGGTAGCAGAATGAATCATGTTGTTATTAATCTGCTTGCTAAGCTTCTGACTTATAGTTATTATTCTGATGCAAGCACACCATTTTTCTGAAGGGAAAATTCTAGTTTCTACTTGTTTTTACTCTTTGTGCATGTCGTCATCATTGTTGAGTCATGCTCCCAGGCAGAGCAGAGTAGTAGGATTTGGACTGAGAGTAATATACAAGGGGCATCATGACAAGTGATCCAATTCCATTCTCCTCTGTGTCCCAACTCCTCCCTTCCCCTCCCCTCCCTCCCTCCCTCTCTTTCTTCCCCTCTCCTTCCCTCCCCTCCTCTGCTCTCATCCCCGTCTCATATCCTCCCCTCTCCTCTCATCTCTTTCCGCTCCTCCCCTGTGTCCCAGGCCTTCTGCTTCCTCTCTCTCCCCCTCCAACACAGACAGGTGTTTATGGATGATTCAAAAAGCACCCAGCACGCTTCATCCTTCATCCTGCTTCATCCCTCCCACAGCATTAACTAATCAATGATTCATCTCTCTATCTGTCTCACCATGCCCTTTGTAGGATCTAGTCCTGTAGGTTTAATGAATCACCCTGTAAGTCAGAGACATCCAGAGGCAAACACCAGCCATGATCACATCTGTGGGAGGACACACACACACACACACACACACACACACACACACACACACACACACACACACACACACACACACACACACACACACACACACACACACACACACACACACACACACACACACACACACACACACACACACACACACACACACACACACACCCCTGCCCCATGCTGCGATGCCCAGGGTGTGAAATCAGAGCGTGGTAATTAAAAATCTGTCCCTCGCTGTGTGTGTGTGTTTGTCCCTCACGGAGCCATCTGGAACTCTGTGGATGAAATATGAAATTAGGAGGGTCAGTTGGGGGAGGTAGGGGGGTGGTAGGAATCATAGGAAAATGGTAGGAAAAATGGGTGGTAAGAAACCTGTGAAACTCTATCAATATCACATCAAAATGGATTGAAACCATTTACGTGTGATGGAAAATATTGTCTAATGTTATATACATCTGAAATAAAGTCATATTCTGTCTGAAAAAGCCACATTGATCAAATTGACCAATTCACACAATTGCATTTTGCAATAACAAAACATATTTCTGTGTTTTTTTATATGTATGGATAATATCTAACTTACTTTAAGTAATATTGGGGTTTCCTTTCTGGTTTCTTTTGAAGAGATCGTATCTTACTTCTTTACCTTAACATACATGGTCGTCAATGGCAGTGTTCTGACCTCATATTAATATATATATATATATATATATATATATATATATATATATATATATATATATATATATATATATATATATATATATATATATACAGTACAGTGCATTTTTCCACATTTTGTTAGGTTACAGCCTTATTCTAAAACGGATTAAATAATTTTTCCCCTCATCAATATACACACATATATCCCATAATGACAAAGCAAAAACAGTTATTTTTACATTTTTGCACATTTATAAAATGTAACTATTACATTTACAGATGTATTCAGACCCTTTACTTTGTTGAAGCAGCCACGAGTCTTCTTGGGAATGATGCTACAAGCTTGGCATACTCGTAATTGGAGAGTTTCTCCAATTCTTCTTCGCAGATCCTCAAGCTCTGTCAGGACTCTCCAGAGATGATTGATCGGGTTCAAGTCCGGGCTCTGGCTGGGCCACTCAAGGACATTCAGAGACTTGTCCCGAAGCTACTCCTGGGTTGTCTTGGCTGTGTGCTGTCGTGTCTTTACTATGGATTAAGTGATATATGACATGCTATTTTATCAAATCAATTCTCTGTAATTAATATTACCTGATTAAACAAATCGTGTAAATGTAATTAACGAGGAAGTCGGGGCAACACAGAATAATGTTTATAGAGCTGTTGTCTTCTGAATAAAGTCTTAAAGACCTTGTCATATTTTATATCAATAGCAGCCAATTACTAATCGTCACCTTATTCAGTCTCATCTGAACATCGTAAAAATTCTTGGTTATCTTCATGAACCCTGGCTAACAAGTTGGAACAGCAATACAAAATTTGGTTTAATTATTTATTTACTAAATACATAAATAATCACACAGAATTGCATATACACAGGATGGATCATAAATTGATTACTAATTATGTCATACAAGAAAACGTCCCTAGCAGATGAAACCGATATGACGGCTGGTTACACAAAGAAAGGGGGTTGGGTTTGAATGAAAGTGCGGGAAGACTGAGGAACAAAAGGATTAGGTCTCTATCGGACCTTATGAAGCTATGCTATTGTAAATACAGAATCTTATGCATTCTAAATAACTGCCCATTCGGAAAAGGAAAATGCAAGAAATATATTTACTCTGAGCAACGCTTCGATAGATTGGTCAAAGATTGAGGCTGGGTTGCCCAACAGAGATCTCCCTTGTACTTTGAAGAATATTTCTGGGCAGATACGTTGTAGTCTGTTGTCTTGTGGTAGAACGGTTATGTTGTGGTACCGTCGTCTTGTAGTAGAACGGATACGTTATAGTACCCTGTCGTTCTGAAGTGATTGTTCATCCTTTCCTAGGCCACACACATTTACAGCTGCTGCTGATAACTCAACGTCTAGGATGTATCACTTCTTGTATTGAATAAAAGTGATGCTTCCACCACCATGCTTCGCCGTAGGGATGGTGCCAGGTTTCCTCCAGGCATGACGCTTGGCATTCAGGCCAAAGACTTCAATCTTGATTTCTTCAGACCAGTTGACCATCGGGTTCTTGGTCACCTCCCTGACCAAGGCCCTTCTCCCCTGATTGGTCAGTTTGGCCGGACGGTCAGCTCCAGGAAGAGTCGTGGTGGTTACAAACTTCTTCCATTTAAGAATGATGGAGGCCACTATGTTCTTGGTGACCTTCAATGCTGCAGAATGATGGAGCCCACTGTGTGTTTGGGGACCTTCAATGCTGCAGAAATGTTTCAGTACCCTTCCCCAGAGCTGTTTTTTTTATTTTATTTATTTGACTATTATTTAACCAGGCAAGTCAGTGAAGAACACATTCTTATTTTCAATGACGGCCTGGGAACAGTGGGTTAACTGCCTGTTCAGGGGCAGAACAACAGATTTGTACCTTGTCAGCTCAGGGGTTTGAACTCGCAACCTTCCGGTTACTAGTCCAACGCTCTAACCACTAGGCTACGCTGCCGCCCTCGACACAATCCTGTCTCGGTGCTCTACAGACAATTCTTTCGACCTCATGATTGTTTTTTGCTCCGACATGCACTGTCAACTATGGGACCTTATATAGACAGGTGTGTTCCTTTCCAAATCATGACCAATCAAATGAATTTACCACAGGTGGACTCTAATCAAGTTGAAGAAACATCTCAAGGATGATCAATGGAATGCACATGAGCTCAATTTCGAGTTTCATAGCAAAGGGTCTGAATACTTATGTAAATAAGGTATTTCTGTTTTTTATTTGTAATAAATAAAACATTTAATGTTTTTGCTTTGTCATTTAAATATTTGTTTACCTCTTATTTAACTAGGCTAGTCAGTTAAGAACAAATTCTTATTTACAATGATGACCTACACTGGCCAAACGTGTGCCCTATGGGACTCCCAATCACAGCCAGTTGTGATACAGCCCAGATTTTAACCAGGGTGTCTGTATTGATGTTCATAGCACTGAAATGCAGTGCCTTAGACCACTGCATCACTGGGGAGACCCCCAAATTATGGAGTATTGTGTGTAGATTGATGAGGGAAAAAACAAATTGAATCCATTTTAGAATAAGGATGTAATGTAACAAAATGTGTAAAAAGGGAAACGGTCTGATACTTTCCGAACGAACTGTACGCTAGTGTAGGGGACAACTGTGATGTCAGACGAGTGGACAGGTGGACAGGTGTTTAATGTTTCAGAGGCTACTGATGCCACAACAATTATACTGACACACAACACAGACTCCTAAAGGATACATCTGGGTCTGAAGAGAGGCACCTATGTAGTGAGTGCCACGATGTTTTTGTTTAGGGCCGGTACAGAATGCAATTTAGGAAACCTTGTATTATTGCAACAGTGGGTGGATGTTAAATGACACATTCTGTTAACATTTATATTCTACGACATTTCAGATTTACATATGATCATTTTTCAAGAAGTAGTTAGGATGTAGTGAACTACTTTTTCAAAGAAACTTTAGTTCAGTAAACTATACATTTCTTAAGCCTAGCTTTAGTGTAGCTTAACTTCCTCCAGTGTGAAGTAATTGGTAGCTTGGAGGGGGACATGATGGTGTGTCTAAGCACAGCTGGGGTCCTCTCTCTCTCTCTCTCTCTCTCTCTCTCTCTCTCTCTCTCTCTCTCTCTCTCTCTCTCTCTCTCTCTCTCTCTCGCTCGCTCTCTCTCCCGCTCGCTCTCTCTTGCACTTTCTCTCTCTCTCTCTCTCTCCCGCTCGCTCTCCCGCTCGCTCTCTCTCTCTCTCTCTCTCTCTCTCTCTCTCTCTCTCTCTCTCTCTCTCTCTCTCTCTCTCTCTCTCTCTCTCTCTCTCTCTCTCTCTCTCTCTCTCTCCCGCTCTCTCGCTCTCTCTCTCTCTCTCTCTCTCTCTCTCCCGCTCGCTCTCTCTCTCTCTCTCTCTCTCTCGCTCTCTCTCGCTCTCTCTCCCGCTCGCTCTCTCTTGCACTTTCTCTCCCTCTCACTTTCTCTCGTCTCTCCTTCTCTCTCTCCCTCTCTCTCTCTCGTCTCTCCCTCTCTCTCTCCCTCTCTCTCTCGCTCTCTCCCTCTCTCTCTCTCTCTCGTCTCTCTTTCTCTTTCTCTCTCTCTCACTCTCTCTCTTTCTCTCTCTCACTCTATCTCTTTCTCTCTCTCCTTCTCTGTCTCTCTCTCTCTCTCTCTCTCTCTCTCCATTTCTGTCTCTCTCTCTCACTATTCAATGTACAATATCAAGCACAAGTCGTCCTCAAAGAGGGTGCAGACAGTGTTGATATCATACTGCTGTCACCCAATAAAACAGTATTGTGACCTGTTTCAACATCTCCCATGAGTATTGACCATTATGATATTGTGGCCCCATTATGGGAAAATCATTTTATTTTAGAGTTGTTCAGAGCTTTGTCAATGATGCTGTTGTAGTTTCTGCCCTATTTGAACAAGTGGGGCAATTTAAATTACATTCTCATGTTCATTTGGAAGACCAAGTCTGGATTTCAATCCAAGGCACGTTGTAGGGAACAGCATTGGTCTGTCAACAATGCACCTTTTAAAAGCAATGGTTCCGATGTTCACAAACATCACATTCACGGTAAATATTTGAAATGTTGGGTCAAGTGTAAATTGCCTTTAAAAGTCAAAGAGCAATGTGTTTCTCTAAAATCTGCCTTGGACTAAATCGTAACCTAAATCATTACTAACCATCCAACATATAATGAGGCCCCTGGGGGCCTCACCCTCACAATGCTGTTCTTCCTGACACCCATCAGGGGCCAATGTGTAGAAGGCCAGGCATATGACCTCCACTGAGGGGACCCAGGTTTATAACAAATTATAAGTATGGAAGATTTATCCAGGTCTGTCTTGAAAAATCTATTTTATATCTCAATAAGACTAAGCTGGTGAAATAAAAATGAATGATATAGTGTCCCAGCCGGGTTAAAGATTATAAAACCCTTCTCACAAATAGGAAAACATCCAACGGACCTCTCTGTGTTATCTCTCTGTCATAATTATAATTATAGTATTCACTAATTCTAGTATAATATTGAATAATATCCAATTATACTATTTAATTTATATATTCAGTAGGCTATTCTTATATTCAGTTCTAGTATTCAGTTCTGCAATTCTAGTATTTGCTGTTCAAGGGGAACTGGTTTCATGGTAGAACTCAACTGCCCACCCACCCCATCAGTGTGACACATGCTGGAGTGGTCACTAGAGTGGTCCTGGAGTAGTCTCTAGAGTGGTCCTGGAGTAGTCTCAAGAATGGTCCCTAGAGTGGTCCTGGAGTGGTCTCTAGAATGGTCCTGGAGTTGTCTCTAGAATGGTCCTGGAGTGGTCTCTAGAATGGTCCTGGAGTGGTCTCTAGAATGGTCCTGGAGTGGTCTCTAGAATGGTCCCTAGAGTGGTCCTGGAGTGGTCTCTAGAATGGTCCTGGAGTAGTCCCTAGAGTGGTCCTGGAGTAGTCTCTAGAGTGGTCCTGGAGTGGTCCCTAGAGTGGTCCTGGAGTAGTCCCTAGAGTGGTCCTGGAGTAGTCTCTAGAGTGGTCCTGGAGTAGTCTCTAGAGTGGTCCCGGAATAATCTCTGTTGGTAAATTCTTCTGTTGGTACCTTCTTCTGTTGGCACCTCCTTCTGTTGGCACCTCCTTCTGTTAGCACCTCCTTCTGTTAGTACCTCCATCTGTTAGCACCTCCTTCTGTTGGCACCTCCATCTGTTAGCACCTCCTTCTGTTAGCACCTCCTTCTGTTAGCACCTCCTTCTGTTAGTACCTCCATCTGTTAGCACCTCCTTCTGTTGGCACCTCCATCTGTTAGCACCTCCTTCTGTTAGCACCTCCTTCTGTTAGCACCTCCTTCTGTTAGTACCTCCATCTGTTAGCACCTCCTTCTGTTAGCACCTCCTTCTGTTAGCACCTCCTTCTGTTAGCACCTCCTTCTGTTAGTACCTCCATCTGTTAGCACCTCCTTCTGTTAGCACCTCCTTCTGTTAGCACCTCCTTCTGTTGGCACCTCCTTCTGTTAGCACCTCCTTCTGTTAGCACCTCCTTCTGTTAGTACCTCCTTCTGTTGGTACCTCCTTCTGTTGATACCTCCTTCTGTTGATACCTCCTTCTGTTAGCACCTCCTTCTGTTGGCACCTCCTTCTGTTGGTACCTCCTTCTGCCCTTCTAGGTCAACTACCAGTCAACCTCTGTAGCCTGTTCTCCTTCACCGCTAGCAAGTACCAGACAAGGTCTATTAGGTGGTTGCTACTTTGTGTGTGTGTGTGTGTGTGTGTGTGTGTGTGTGTGTGTGTGTGTGTGTGTGTGTGTGTGTGTGTGTGTGTGTGTGTGTGTGTGTGTGTGTGTGTGTGTGTGTGTGTGTGTGTGTGTGTGTGTGTGAGAACAACCAGAGCAACCAGGGTTGCGTCTGAAATGGTACCCTGTTCCCTATGTAGTGCACTACTGTTGACCAGGACTCAGATCAAAATACATGCACTACATAGGGAACAGGCTGCCATTTCTGAAACAGCCCATGTCCCGAGAGCCTTAGACTCAGTAAAAGCCTGTAGTTTACATTACACTGTTGATACAACTTAGCCTGTTTACAGTCACTATAAATCCACTATGGTAGCTGGTCCTTTGCCTCATGGAAATAAATGGCTTCATTCCAACTTATTGTGGGGACAATGCAGTTTTTTAATGGAGGAGACAGCACGTCACATAGACAGTATGAGTTTTTTAATGGAGGAGACAGCACGTCACATAGTCAGTATGAGTTTAATGGAGGAGACAGCACGTCACATAGACAGTATGAGTTTAATGGAGGAGACAGCACGTCACATAGACAGTATGAGTTTTTTAATGGAGGAGACAGCACGTCACATAGACAGTATGAGTTTTTTAATGGAGGAGACAGCACGTCACAAAGACAGTATGAGTTTTTTAATGGAGGAGATAGCACATCACATAGACAGTATGAGTTTTTTAATGGAGGAGACAGCACGTCACATAGACAGTATGAGTTTAATGGAGGAGACAGCACGTCACAAAGACAGTATGAGTTTTTTAATGGAGGAGACAGCACATCACATAGACAGTATGAGTTTTTTAATGGAGGAGACAGCACGTCACAAAGACAGTATGAGTTTTTTAATGGAGGAGACAGCACGTCACATAGACAGTATGAGTTTTTTAATGGAGGAGACAGCACGTCACAAAGACAGTATGAGTTTTTTAATGGAGGAGACAGCACGTCACAAAGACAGTATGAGTTTAATGGAGGAGACAGCACGTCACATAGACAGTATGAGTTTAATGGAGGAGACAGCATGTCACAAAGACAGTATGAGTTTTTTAATGGAGGAGACAGCACGTCACATAGACAGTATGAGTTTAATGGAGGAGACAGCACGTCACAAAGACACCACCTCAGGCTGATCACCTGACCCACTAACACCACCTCAGGCTGATCACCTGACCCCCTAACACCACCTCAGACTGACCACCTGACCCACTAACACCACCTCAGACTGACCACCTGACCCACTAACACCACAGGCTGCTGTAGCTGCAGCTTACACATCAGACATACTGAAGTCCAGTCCCTGTTCCTTAGCTGTGTGGTGCCATTTGGGGTGCATGGACTTGAATTAAATACAATTAAATAAAAAAGACTCTGTTACAAAACTTGAACACACAGACCCTCCTCAAACTATAAACCTCGTCACACCACTTATAACATGCAGTTCTATCTGCCAATAATTGTGATCATTTTCAATTGAAATACTCTGAAAAATATTGATAACCTCTATTCTTACTTGTGTAGGGACATGTAGCTCCAAAAAAAAGTTGTATCTCAGTTATCTTAACAAGTCAAAAGTGAATCCCTGCTCTGCAGTTTTGTCTCCTCAGATTTAGGACAATGTCAATTTAAACGGTAGGGATGAAACTTCACCGTTATGAAGGCCATAGAGCCTAGTGAAGGTCTGTGGTAACTGGTTAGGTCTGGACCCTGTGGCTGAGGCAGATCAGATATAAATAGAGCCATAGAGCCTAGTGAAGGTCTGTGGTAACTGGTTAGGTCTGGACCTTGTGGCTGAGGCAGATCAGGTACAGGGTGTAGTCAGGCTGTGACAGCAGTGAAAACTGACCGTGCTACAGGGCTGTCCCTTTTGAGGCATCCACATGGACAGGTGTGATGCTGTGACATGGACAGGTGGGGCGCTGTGACATGGACAGGTGTGATGCTGTGACATGGACAGGTGGGCGCTGTGACATGGACAGGTGTGATGCTGTGACATGGACAGGTGGGGCACTGTGACATGGACAGGTGTGATGCTGTGACATGGACAGGTGGGGCACTGTGACATGGACAGGTTGGGCGCTGTGACATGGACAGGTGGGGCGCTGTGACATGGACAGTTGTGATACTGTGACATGGACAGGTGGGCGCTGTGACATGGACAGGTGTGATGCTGTGACATGGACAGGTGTGATGCTGTGACATGGACCGGTGTGATGCTGTGACATGGACAGGTGGGGCGCTGTGACATAGACAGGTGGGGCGCTGTGACATGGACAGGTGTAATGCTGTGACATGGACAGGTGTGATACTGTGACATGGACCGGTGTGATGCTGTGACATGGACAGGTGGGGCGCTGTGACATGGACAGGTAGGGCGCTGTGACATGGACCGGTGGGGTGCTGTGACATGGACAGGTAGGGCGCTGTGACATGGACCGTTGGGGTGCTGTGACATGCACAGGTGGGGCGCTGTGACATGGACAGGTAGGGCGCTGTGACATGGACCGGTGGGGTGCTGTGACATGGACAGGTAGGGCGCTGTGACATGGACCGTTGGGGTGCTGTGACATGCACAGGTGGGGTGCTGTGACATGCACAGGTAGGGCGCTGTGACATGGACAGGTGGGGCGCTGTGACATGGACAGGTAGGGCGCTGTGACATGGACCGTTGGGGTGCTGTGACATGCACAGGTGGGGCGCTGTGACATGGACAGGTGGGGCGCTGTGACATGGACAGGTGGGGCGCTGTGACATGGACAGGTAGGGCGCTGTGACATGGACAGGTGGGGCGCTGTGACATGGACAGGTGTGCCACTGTGGGACATCAATATTGATGTTCCAGCACCACGCAGAAATCTGAGATGAGCGTTTAACCCACTGATCCACCTGATCCCACGGTGAGCCCTACCCTAACCTGCTGCACCATGGGGCTGAAAGGTAGGAGGCCACTGATGGGATTAATCACTAGGGAAAGCTAGTCGGTTACACCGACACACACAGACACTTCAATCTCCCTCTTATCAATGTTTTAATCCTGTTTTTAACCGCCCACGCAGAAATGTAATTAGCATAATAACAAAAATCCCCCTATTTAAACTAGATATATCTTCTGTTCCTGTCGGCCTTCCACATCTGCGGTGGAAGGTGGTAGAGATACAGCGATGTTTGTCAGACCAGGAGACTTCCTGAAAAGTCTGTTGCATCTGAACGGTTTGGGCTCTACGATGCCCACAAGCCTCACAAAACTCGCCTAAAGGTAACGCAGTAACACATGACGGAAGTATGGACATACTTTAGTGCCAAAAAAGTGGTTACATATGTATAGAAACATATTAAAATAACCCTGAGCTGTAGGACAGACACTGCAAAATAAGCTTCATTTTTTTGTGTATTTTACCCCCTTTTTCTCCCAAATGTAAATATTGTCTCATCGCTGGAACTCCCCAAAGGGTTGGGGGGGGGTGAAGGTCGAGTCAAGCGTCCTCCGAAACATGACCTGCCAACCCACGCTTCTTAACACCCACTCGCCAGCCGTACCAATGTGTCAGGAAACACCGTTCACCTGATGACCATGGTCAGCCTGCAGGCGCCCGGCCCGCCACAAGAAGTCCTTAGAACGCAGTGAGCCAAGTAAAGCGCCCCCGGTCAAACCCTCCCCTAACCCAGATGATGCTGGACCAATTGTGATACAGTCCAGGATCGAACCTGAGTCTGTAGTGATGCCTCTAGCCCTGCCAAGCAGTGCCGTAGACCTCTGTGCCTCTCAAGAGGCCCAAATATACTTTATTTGAATAAATGTTTTGACTATCTGTTTTGCCATGTATGAATATGTTATTCAATACATTTCTATGGGCTATTAGGAGTAAGGCCAAATGCAATGTTTCATTAAATGTTGTACCTACAAGGGTGCTAGAATTCCAAATCAAATAGCTAAATGATCCTTGGTATGACCATCTTAAAACAATTCCATATGTTAGTTTAGTAGAAACCGGCCCTTAGTCTCTAGGCAGTCAGTGTTTTAGATGGTTGCAGTGAGTTTATCCTGTCTTTTTAAGTAGTGCACTATGTATCATGCAAACATCTAGCAACCAAAAGGTTTAGTGTTTGAATCTCATCGTGGACAACTGTAGTAAATTAGCCACTTTTTAACTACATTTTAGCTACTTTGCAACTACTTAGCATGTTATCTAACCCTTAACCTAACCTAACCCTCACCTTAAACCGTTTAGCTAACCCTTCCCCTAACCTTAACCCTTTAACCTGATCCTAATACTAACCCTAAGCCATAACCCTAATACCTAACCTAGCTAACATTAGCCACCTAGCTGACTTTAGTGTTATCCAACTAGCTAACATTACCCACCTAGCTGACTTTAGTGTTATCCACCTAGCTAACATTAGCCACCTAGCTGACTTTAGTGTTATCCACCTAGCTAACATTAGCCACCTAGCTGACTTTAGTGTTATCCACCTAGCTAACATTAGCCACAACAAATTGGAATCCATAATATATCCTATGAATTGTAAATCGTAATATATCATTATACGAAATGGATGTACATCCACAAATGAATACATACTATACGAAACATTTCATACTAAATGGAGTGCCTGTGATTTACAGAGCATTCAAAAAGTATTCAGACCCCTTGACTTTTTCCACATTGTGTTGTTACAGCCTAATTGTAAAATGGATTTTATAGTTTTTTTTTCAATCAATCTACACACAATGCCCCATATCTTAAACACGGGGGCCACTCAGGGGTGCTTGTTTAGTCCCCTCCTATACTCCTTGTTCACCAACGACTGCGTGGCCAAGCACAACTCCAACACCATCATTAAGTTTGCTGACGACACAACAGTGGTAGGCCTGATCACCGACAACGATGAGACAGCCTATAGAGAGGAGGTCAGAGGCCAGGCGGTGTGGTGCCAGGACAACAACCTCTCCCTCAACGTGAGCAAGACAAAGGGGCTGTAGTGGACTACAGGAAAAGGAGAGCCGGACAGGCCCACATTCACATCGACTGGGCTGTAGTGGAGCGGGTCGAGAGTTAAGTTCCTTGGTGCCCACATCACCAACAAACTAACATGGTCCAAACACACCAAGACAGTCATGAAGAGGGCACGACAACACCTATTCCCCCTCAGGAGACTGGAAATATTTGGTATGGGTCCCCAGATTCTCAAAAGGTTCTACAGCTGCACAGCAAGCGGTACCGGAGTGTCAAGTCTAGGTCCAAAAGGCTCCTTAACAGCTTCTACCCTCAAGCCATAAGACTGCTGAACAATTAATCAAATGGCCACCCGGACTATTTGCATTGACCCCCCCCCTTTCTTTCTACACTGCTGCAACTCGATGTTTATTATCTATGCATAGTCACTTTCCCACTACCTACATGTACATATTAAATTGACTAACCTGTACCCCCACACATTGACTTGGTGCACCCTGTATGTAACCTCATACTCATAATATATTTTATTGTTATTTTTAGTAGATTATTTATTTTATTTTGTAAATATTTTCTTAACTCTATTTCTTGAACTGTTAAGGGCTTGTAAGTAAGCATCTCATGGTAAGGTCTACACCTGTTGTATTCGGCACAAGTGACAAATAAAATGTGATTTGATTTGAAATCCCAAGCAAAAACTGTTTTTTTTTAACATATTTGCAAATGTATGTATAATAACAAATTGAAATATAAAATTGACATAACTATTCAGACCCTTTACTCAGTACTTTGTTGAAGCACCTTTTGCAGCGATTATAGCCTTGAGTCATCTTGGCATGACACAACATAACATAAGTTTGAAACACCTGTATTTGGGGAGTTTCTCCCATTCTTCACTGCAGATCCTCTCAAGCTGTCAGGTTGGATGGGGAGCGTCGCTGCACAGCTATTTTCAGGTTTCTCCAGAGATGTTCGATCAGGTTCACTCAAGGACGTTCAGAGACTTGTCCCAAAGCCACTCCTGCGTTGTCTTGGCTGTGTGCTTAGGGTCTTTGTCCTGTTGGAAGGTGAACCTTCACTTCAGTCTAAGGTCCTGAGCGCTCTGGAGCAGATTTTCATCAAGGATCTCCCTGTACTTTGCTCCGTTCATCTTTCCCTCGATCCTGACTATTCCTCCAGTCCCTGCTTCTGAAAAACATCCCCCACAGCATGATGCTGCCACCACCATTCTTCATTGTAGGCGTGGTGCAAGGTTTCCTCCAGGCGTGACACTTGGCATTCAGGCCAAAGAGTTCAATCTTGGTTTCATCAGACCAGAGAATCTGGTTTCTCATGGTCCGAGAGTCCTTTTGGCAAACTCCAAGAGGGCTGTCATGTGCCTTTTACTGATGAGTGGCTTCCATCTGGCCACTCTACCATTAAGTCCTGATTGTTGGAGTGCTGTATAGATGCTTGTCCTTCTGGAAGGTTCTCCCATCTCCACAGAGGACCTCTGGAGCTCTGTCAGAGTGACCCTCGGGTTCTTGATCACCTCCCTGACCAAGGCCCTTGCTCAGTTTGGCCGGGTGGCCAGCTCTAGGAAGAATCTTGGTAGTTCAAACTTCTTCCATTTAAGAATGATGGAGGCCACTGTGTTCTTGGGGACCTTCAAAGCTGCAGAATTGTTTTGGTACCCTTCGCCAGATCTGAGGTTCTACACAATCCTGCCTCGGAGCTCTATGGACAATTCCTTCGACCTCATGGCTTGGTTTTTGCTCTGACATGCACTGTCAACTGTGAGACTTTTTATAGACAGGTGCGTGCCTTTCCAAATCATTTCCAATCAATTGAATTTACCACAGCTGGACTCCAATCAAGTTGTAGAAACATCTCAAGGATGATCAATGGAAACAGAATGCACCTGAGCTCAATTTCGAGTCTGATAGCATTTTTAGCAGGTTTTTTTTAACACATTTGCAACAATTTATAAAAACCTGTTTTCACTTTGTCATTTTGGGGTATTGTGTATATATTGATGATAATTTTATTTTATAAAATCTATTTTAGAATAAAGTTGAAACGTTAAAAAGAATGTGGAAAAAGGGAAGGAGTCTGAATACTTTCCGAATGCACTGTACATACAGAATGATAAGAAATGCTCTGAGACCAGGCTGCCACCCCAGACAGACAGACACACAGACTAAATTTAAGCTTCAACCCTAAACCAAACTCTTCTCTTCCCTTCAGACAGCCTATACCAGGCCTAGCTGAGAATCTCTATCATGGCGTCCAACAACACAGCAAGCATCGCCCAGGCCAGGAAACTGGTAGAGCAGCTGAAGATGGAGGCCAACATTGACAGGATAAAGGTGAGGGGGAATTAGGTCTATATCACTGGCCAAGAAGATAAAAAACCTAACAGATACACTATCGGTCAAAGGTTTTAGAACAGCTACTCATTCAAGGGTTTTTCATTATTTGTACTATTTTATACATTGTAGAATAATAGTGAAGACGTCAAAACTATGAAATAACACATATGGAATCATGGTGTCACCAAAAAAGTGTTAAACAAATCAAAATATATTTTATATTTCAGATTCTTCAAAGTAGCTACCCTTTGCCTTGATAACAGCTTTGCACACTCTTGGCATTCTCTCAACCAGCTTCACCTGGAATGCTTTTCCAACAGTCTTGAAGGAGTTCCCACATATGCTGATCACTTGTTGGCTGCTTTTCCTTCACTCTGCGGTCCAACTCATCCCAAACCATCTCAATTTGTTTGAGGTTGGGTGATTGTGGAGGCCAGGTCAACTGATTTAGCACTCCATCACTATCCTTCTTGATAAAATAGCCCTTACACAGGCTGAAGGTGTGTTGTGTCATTGTCCTGTTGAAAAACAAATGATAGTCCCATTAAGCCCAAACCAGCTGGGATGGCGTATCGCTGCAGAATGGTGTGGTAGCCATGCTGGTTAAGTGTGCCTTGAATTCTAAATAAATCACAGACAGTGTCACCAGCAAAGCACCCCCACAGCATAACACCTCCTCCTCCATGCCTTACGGTGGGAAATACACATGCGGAGATCATTCGTTCACCCACACCGCATCTCACAAAGACATGCCGGTTGTAACCAAAAATGTTCCATTTGGACTCCAGACCAAAGGACATATTTCCACCAGTCTGATGTCCATTGCTGGTTTTTCTTTCCCTAAGCAAGTCTCTTTTTCTTATTGGTGTCCTTTAGTAGGGGTTTCTTTGCAGCAATTCAACCATGAAGGCCTAATTCTATTGTCAGTCCAAGGTGGCGTAGCAGTCAGACGTGTTTTTGTCTTGTCTTGTCCCATATAAATAGTCGGTCTCATCGTTTCTTTTTCGGATATATTTTAATCTCACTTTCCACCTACGATTTAAATATACTTTCCTGCAACCCGTCTCACCCAATGTGGTATGGATCTGCTATTTTTAAACGTTATAACTGGAACCTCCATCAGAAGCTAGCCAGCTAAATAGCTACTAGCCAGTATTCACTGTTAACCACGGCTAGCCCCGGCCCGCTAGCTTTCTGAACACCATGCCTCCCGCTCGCCTAGCATAGTAGCGACTACCAAACGGCTCCCGGACTCACCTATTGCTGCTCATTGGACCCTATAATCACTCGGCTACACATGCCTCTCTCTAATGTCAATATGCCTTGTCTTCTGCTGTTTCGGTTAGTTATTATTGTTTTATTTCACTGTAGAGCCCCTAGTCCAGCTCAACATGCCTTAGATAGCTCTTTTGTCACACACCCCACACATGGGGAGAACTCACCTTGTGACGGCCCCAATTTTTTCTGAACCGTCTCAGTGCAGCTCCTTCCAATAGGGCGCTTTCCCTTTAATTCCCAATTAAATAGCCAGCATCAGCTGCACAAAAGTGGGGTTGTGATGGAGACGTGAATGAGGATGTGTTCAACCCTCAGTTCCGAAGCTTCTCTATTCCGTTTGTTTTGTTGCCGTTAAACGTGAGTTTACCCAGGATCGGATCCACTCTTTGCGTCCGTGGACTACACCTCTCCGTCCGTGGACTACACCTCTCCGTCCGTGGACTACACCTCTCCGTCCGTGGACTACACCTCTCCGTCCGTGGACTACATCTCTCCGTCCGTGGACTACACCTCTCCGTCCGTGGACTACACCTCTCCGTCCCTGGACTACACCTCTCCGTCCGTGGACTACACCTCTCCGTCCCTGGACTACACCTCTCCGTCCCTGGACTACACCTCTCCGTCCGTGGACTACACCTCTCCGTTCTTCGTGGCCTTTCTCCGCTGGAGATCTATTGGCGGATTGGATTGTCTGACTGACCGACTGACTACCACCTTTTTGTATACATGATTTCATTTGTTTTGATGTGAGGTATACTGTGATGATTTAGGTAGTTAGTTGTAGTTGAGGACTTAATAAGAGTTGATACGCTTTAAGTTCTGTGGTAAAATAATTGTTATATTGATGGTATGTTTAAATACTGGGTTTACGCTACACTGAATGAATGGACAAACATTGCGTGACAAAAGTCACTTGAGTTCACTGAACTCCTTTACCGGGCTGGACTCTTTTTAGGCCCGAGGTACAGGACATTTCTGGAGGAACCAGAACTCATTGTGTTATATTATTATATGTGTGTGTAATCATTGATGTTGTTAATACAACCCACGCAAAATAATATATAGTTGTTTTTAAGTTCTTTCCAATGTTTTAAGGGTTTATGAAAAGTTTATTTCCATCCTGACTTTTACATAAGTCCTTTGTATTGGTGTAGACTTGACGGACCAGATGGGACTCATTCCCACCCAAACTAAAAGGAGAAACCAATGTGTTCTCTGGTAGGCACAACCTACCTGGCACCCCTATAAATAATAACCTCAAGTCAAAACCGTTACAACCTGGCTTAGCTAGTGCCTCCAGAGATGCAAGCTCTCTCATTGTCACTCAATGCCTAGGTTTACCCCCACTGTACTCACATCCTGCCATATCCTTGTCTGTACATTATGCCCTGAATCTATTCTACCACACCCAGAAATCTGCCAATTTTATTCTCTGTTAACAACGCACTAGACGACCAGTTCTTATAGCCTTTAGCTGTACCCTTATCATACTCCTCCTCTGTTCCTCTGTGATGCTGGGTCCCTGTAGCCCTCAGCATCACACCTATTCCCCAGGCGCTCTCATTTGTTGACTTCTGTAACCGTAAAAGCCTTGGTTTCATGCATGTCAATATCAGAAGCCTCCTCCCTAAATTTGGTTTATTCACTGCTTTAGCACACTCCGCCAACCCTGGTGTCCTAGCCATGTCTGAATCCTGAATTCTGACATTTCTGTCCCCAACTACAACATTTTCCGTCAAGATAGAACTGCCAAAGGGTGCGGAGTTGCAATCTACTGCAGAGATAGCCTGCAGAGTTCTGTCATACTATCCAGGTCTATACCCAAACAGTTCGAGGTTCTGCTTTGAAAAATCAATCTCTCCAGAAATAAGTCTCTCACTGTTGCCACTTGTTATAGACCCCCCTCAGCCCCCAGCTGTGCCCTGGACACCATGTGTCAATTGATTGCCCCCCAGTCTATCTTCAGAGTTCGTACTGTTAGGTGACCTAAACTGGGATGTGTTCAGCACCCTGGCCGTCCTACAATCTAAACTAGATGCCCTCAATCTCACACAAATGATCAAGGAACCTACCAGGTACAACCCTAAATCCGTAAACATTGGCACCCTCATAGATATCATCCTGACCAACTTGCCCTCTAAATACACCTCTGCTGTCTTCAACCAGGATCTCAGCAATCACTGCCTCTTTGCCTGCGTCCGTAAGGGGCCTGCTGTCAAAATGACCACCCCTCATCACTGTCAAATGCTCCTTAAAACACTTCAGCAGGCCTTTCTAATCGACCTGGCCCGGGTATCCTGGAAGGATATTGATATCATCCCGTCAGTAGAGGATGCCTGGTTATTCTTTAAAAGTGCTTTCCTCACCATCTTAAATAAGCATGCACCATTCAAAAAATGTAGAACAAAGAACAGATATAGCCCTTGGTTCACTCCAGACTTGACTGCCCTTGACCAGCACAAAAACATCCTGTGGCGTACTGTATTAGCATTGAATAGTCCCCACGATATGCAACTTTTCAGGGAAGTCAGGAACCAATATACAGTCAGTTAGGAAAGCTAAGGCTAGCTTTTCAAACAGAAATTTGCATCCTGCAGCACTAATTCCAAAAAGGGACATCGTAAAGTCCATGGAGAATGAGGGCACCTCCTCCCAGCTACCCACTAACTCTAATGAACGTATCTTCTACAGGCTAGGAAACACTGTCACAACCGATAAACATAAGAGCAGCGTCAACTCACCATCAGTACGACCAAGAATATGACTTTCGTGAAGCGGATCCTGTGTTCTGCCTTTCACCCAGGACAGCGGAATGGATCCCAGCCGGCGACCCAAAAAAACGACTTCGTAAAAGGGGGAAACGAAGCGGTCTTCTGGTCAGACTCCGGAGACGGGCACATCGTGCACCACTCCCTAGCATTCTTCTCGCCAATGTCCAGTCTCTTGACAACAAGGTTGATGAAATCTGAGCAAGGGTAGCATTCCAGAGGGACATCAGAGACTGTAACGTTCTTTACTTCACGGAAACATGGCTCACTGGAAAGACGCTATCGGAGTCGGTGCAGCCAGCTGGTTTCTCCACGCATCGCGCCGACAGAAACAAACATCTTTCTGGTAAGAAGAGGGGCGGGGGCGTATGCTTCATGGTTAACGTGACGTGGTATGGCCACAACAACATACAGGAACTCAAGTCCTTCTGTTCACCTGATTTAGAATTCCTCACAATCAAATGTCGATCGCATTATCTACCAAGGGAATTCTCTTCGATTATAATCACAGCCGTATATATTCCCCCCCAAGCAGACACATCGATGGCTCTGAACGAACTTTATGTGACTCTTTGCAAACTGGAATCCATATATCCGGAGGCTGCATTTATTGTAGCTGGGGATTTTAACAAGGCTAATCTGAAAACAAGACTCCCTAAATTGTATCAGCATATCGATTGCGTAACCAGGGCTGGAAAAACCTTGGATCATTGCTATTCTAACTTCCGCGACGCATATAAGGCCCTGCCCCGCTCTCCTTTCGGAAAAGCTGACCACGACTCCATTTTGTTGATCCCCGCCTACAGACAGAAACTTAAACAAGAAGCTCCCGCGCTGAGGTCTGTTCAACGCTGGTCCGACCAATCTGATTCCACACTCCAAGACTGCTTCCATCACGTGGACTGGGATATGTTTTGTATTGCGTCAGACAACAACATTGACGAATACGCTGATTCGGTGAGCGAGTTCATTAGAACGTGCGTTGAAGATGTCATTCCCATAGCAACGATTAAAACATTCCCAAACCAGAAACCGTGGATTGATGGCAGCATTCGCGTGAAACTGAAAGCGCGAACCACTGCTTTTAATCAGGGCAAGGTGACCGGAAACATGACCGAATACAAACAGTGTAACTATTCCCTCCCAAGGCAATCAAACAAGCTAAGCGTCAGTATAGAGACAAAGTAGAATCTCAATTCAACGGCTCAGACACAAGAGGTATGTGGCAGGGTCTACAGTCAATCACGGATTACAAAAAGAAAACCAGCCCCGTCACGAACCAGGATGTCTTGCTCCCAGGCAGACTAAATAACTTTTTTGCCCGCTTTGAGGACAATGCAGTGCCACTGACACGGCCCGCAACTAAAACATGCGGACTCTCCTTCACTGCAGCCGACATGAGTAAAACATTTAAACGTGTTAACCCTCGCAAGGCTGCAGGCCCAGACGGCATCCCCAGCCGCGCCCTCAGAACATGCGCAGACCAGCTGGCCGGTGTGTTTACGGACATATTCAATCAATCCCTATACCAGTCTGCTGTTCCCACATGCTTCAAGAGGGCCACCATTGTTCCTGTTCCCAAGACAGCTAAGGTAACTGAGCTAAACGACTAGTTTCTCACTTCCGTCATCATGAAGTGCTTTGAGAGACTAGTCAAGGACCATATCACCTCCACCCTACCTGACACCCTAGACCCACTCCAATTTGCTTACCGCCCAAATAGGCCCACAGACGATGCAATCTCAACCACACTGCACACTGCCCTAACCCCTCTGGACAAGAGGAATACCTATGTGAGAATGCTGTTCATCGACTACAGCTCGGCATTCAACACCATAGTACCCTCCAAGCTCGTCATCAAGCTCGAGACCCTGGGTCTCGACCTCGCCCTGTGCAACTGGATACTGGACTTCCTGACGGGCCACCCCCAGGTGGTGAGGGTAGGCAACAACTTCTCCACCCCGCTGATCCAACACAACTGATTGACTCAAACGAATTAAGAAGGAAAGAAATTCCACAAATGAACTAAGAAGGAAAGAAACTCCACAAATGAACTTTTAAGGTACACCTGTTAATTGAAATGCATTCCAGGTGACTACCCCATGAAGCTGGTTGAGAGAACGCCAAGAGTGTGAAAAGCTGTCATCAAGGCAAAGGGTGGCTATTTGAAGAATCTCAAATGGAAAATCTATTTTGATTAATTTAACACTTTTTTGGTTACTACATGATTTCATATGTGTTATTTCATAGTGTTGATGTCTTCACTATTATTCTACAATGTAGAAAATATTAAAAATAAAGAAAAACCCTTGAATGAGTCGGTACTCTAAAACTTTTAACTGGTAGTGTATATGACAAATCTGTAGCATCACTGCCCAAAAGGATAATACAGGAATACACTCAGTGGACCAAACATTAGGAACACCTGCTCTTTCCATGACATAGACTGACCAGGTGATTCCAAGTGAAAGCTATGATCTCTTATTGATGCCACCTGTTAAATATACTTAAATGAAGGGGAGGAGACAAGTTAAAGAAGGATTTTTAAGCCATGAGACATGGATTGTGTATGTGCGCAATTCAGAGGGTGGATGGGCAAGACAATGGTTTTAAGTGCCTTTGAACAGGGTATGGTAGTAGGTGCCCGGTGTACTGGTTTGAGTACGTCAAGAACTGCAACGCTGCTGTGTTTTTACACTCAACCGTTTCCTGTGTGTATCAAAAATAGTCCACCACCCAAAGGACATTTTACTTAACTAGGCAAGTCAGTTAAGAACTAATTCTTATTTACAATGACAGTCTACCAGGGAACAGTTTGTTAACTGCCTTGTTGAGGGGTAGAATGGCCGATTTTTTACCTCGGGATTTGATCCAGCATCTTTCGGTTACTGGCATACATGAAATATGATAAATCGGTAGCATCACTGCCTAAAAGTATATATCCGAAATATGATAAATCGATAGCATCACTGCCTAAAAGCATATAACCGAAATATGAGAAATCGGTAGCATCACTGCCTAAAAGGATATAACCGAAATTTGAGAATATAGGAAAGTAAGGGATATACAGAATGACAAATTGGTTGCCCGTTCCATTACAGCACAGAATACAGTGGTAATAACATGCTGATAGTATGGTAACAAGTTATAGTTACTATGATATTACCACTTTATTCCACACTGTAATGTAAAAGTACCAACAAATCTATTGTGTCGAAGTTAAAGTCAAAAGGTGTGTGTGTGTGTGTGTGTGTGTGTGTGTGTGTGTGTGTGTGTGTGTGTGTGTGTGTGTGTGTGTGTGTGTGTGTGTGTGTGTGTGTGTGTGTGTGTGTGTGTGTGTGTGTGTGTGTGTGTGTGTGTGTGTGTCTGTCTTTCAATACAGGTGTCCAAAGCAGCAGCAGACTTAATGTCGTACTGCGAAGCCCATGCCAAAGAGGACCCACTCCTGTCACCGGTGCCCGCATCCGAAAACCCTTTCAGAGAGAAGAAGTTCTTCTGTGCCATCCTGTAAACGGGGTGTGGTTTATTTGGTCTGACAGGAAGTCTGCTCATATTGGGACATTGAACGAGGACGTTCAATATGTAGACATCTTCTAACAGAAGGGCATGGAGGAGTAGTACTGTCTCTTTCTCTACAATGGAAGCTGAAGCAGGCATTTAAAAACCACAGAGTAAGACGTAACCATTTACAGCGGTCTGATATGACCTGATCTGAGGGCAGTTTTTGAGGGCTGTGCAGCATGTTTGATGGATCCATCCGTGTAGTCAGAGGACAACCGAAGATAGTATGGTTATCCACCCAGAAACATGATGGACAACCAATCAACCAAGTCTTCAGGTTGCGTTTAAAATTAAATTAAAATAATGAAGGAAAAAAAAATAAACAAAAAAAATGTTGTGGTTCTTTTGGAACATGAAATCCAAGTGTTACGTTAAATGGTGGGTTGGGTTGGGTAGATGAGCTGCTTATCACCAGATACTAACGCCTGTTTATCGGAATGTTTTTATTTTTGCTGTTGTTTATTTTATGCAGATTTTGATTCTGAGATGAAATGGTTTGGCTATATCACTTAGACAACTTTCTATACTGTATGTGATTACTGAAACAGCTATTTGAACTTTTTTTCTTCTTTACATCGTTAGAATTGGTGAAAGCTGTTTTAATGGAAAGTTTGGACGTTCAATTAAGTGATATTCTTTACAGACATGTTTCTTTAAACTTCTTCTGAGAGAAGTATACAACATATATATCTGGCAATGTGGTACAGTATGTGTTTCCTTCAGATACAAGCTCTCTTTTTACTATTTGTATAAAAATACTAGCAAGTAAACTGTGTTGTGCTGTGCGTTTTGAATGTTTGTGTTTATCATTAATAATTGCATGAAATTAACTATTTTTTAATTTTATTTTTAATGTGGGGATTGTAGGAACGAGGCAGCCTCCATCTGGCAGTGCCAAATGTATTAAAAAGATAACAATGACTCAAAATGGACTCCATAAGGACATCTTTGTCATAGGAAAAACGAAAGGGACAAGACTGAGCTGCAAGCCGATGATGCTTCATTTCCCAAATAGTTTAAAAATAGGTTATGGTTAGGGTTAAAGGTTAGATTTAGGGTTAAAGGGATAATTCAGCCAAATTACAAAATGGCACATTGGTTTCCTAACCCTCCAAACAGTCTATGGACCATGTATGACAGCAATCCATGATTTGTTTTAGTTGCCATGGCACTGTTTCCACATGCTAACGTTTTAGCATTTTGGCATAAATCCCATTAAAGTCATGGGGCCGATATTAGCATTTCTTTCACACATCATGTCCAAATCATCTAAAAGTATCTAAAAAAATGATTGTGAAGCTCAACAAAGTCACTTACAGATGTTTTGAACATGAAAATGCTAATATTGGTTCCATGGCTTGAATTTGTGCCACAAATGCTAAAACGTTAGCATGTGGAAACAGAGCCAGGGAGATTAAACCAAAGCATGGATCTATCCCTAGCTTTAACTGTTTCGTTAAGTTTAGGGCATAGGTTGTCCGTTTTAGATTTTGGCTAGTCGGATGCTGGTCAGAAAAGTCCCTTTAATTTGGTCTCCCCTCTCATGCTATAGCAATACCTGGTTCTGACTGGCAAGGTATATTTCCATAGCACTTTGCACATAAAGCTACTAACTAGTTGGAGTATAAGACATCAATGAACATTCACATTCCCTTGGGCCAGACTATGTGGGTTATTCATAAAACTATATAAACATGTATACAGCAGCCAATCAAACTGCAAGGAGAAATCCAGTAGACATTGCAGACTGTGCAGAAACTGACATGGGTTTTAGTCCCTTCATCAGAAAACAAGAGGTAGGCCTACACATTTCATGAGGAACATGGCATCCTACCATATTCATAATCATTCATATTTATAATCTTGGCAAGTAAACATACTGTATGTCCAAATAAATGAATGAAGTAGCACCTAAGAAGTGATTATTTTTGGGGTGCACTGCAGCATTGCAGAAAACTGTTGTGTGTAAAAAAAAAATGTATATAATAACTGTAACTATACTAATAATAACTCAAACTCTAAAGCACCATTTATCACCCGGTGCTAACATGGGTCCTTTGTCCTGACCTTGCCTACATTCTGAAAAGTGTCTACACATGGTATTAAAATGTGTCTGTTATTTGTCCACTGTGTCTGCATTGTGACAAGATTTCCTGGTCCCTCTATTCAAGGGCCTTCATGGGCCGCCTGCTGCCCATCCCTAAACTAGACTATAAGTAGGTAACATAACATGTCTTGGAGGTGCTCAGAAATATGTAAACGTATATTTCATATAGCTCTGAGGCCAGGCTGTAATATAATATAATTGTATCATATTTGGATAATCCGTGAGCATATAATTACAAAAAATAAAAATAATCTGGAGCTTTTCTTTAAGGGAATAGGGTGAATTTGCCTCTAGTCACTGATCTTGGGTCCATTTAGCATGTTCCCCACTAATGGTTAAGGATAGGAAGCTGATCCTAAATCTGTTTTTAGGAGAAACTTCAAACTTGCAGTTTGATGAGCTTCTATATGTTGCAGTTTAGTGCCCTCGTGTGGATAACAGCTCCAACATAATTTTCAACATTTTATTTATACTGATTTAGTATTGCGTTCGTTGCTAGGATAAAATAACTTACTTGTAGCTGGGGATCTTATACTAACATCAACGCACTTGTCTGATTCAGTTCGGGGGAAAAAAAATACTTGTCAGAAGTGGGATTCGAACCCACGCCTCCAGGGGAGACTGCGACCTGAACGCAGCGCCTTAGACCGCTCGGCCATCCTGACATAAGATTAATTGCAAATGTATATCATTTTAACCTAGAAAGAAATGGCGTTAACCTCGTTCAAATCAGAACTAATATATATGGTTATTGGTTTTATTACAGTGGCAGGATTTGTTCAGAATATATATATTTATTGTACTTGCTAACTGGTTGAAGTTACTCACGTGTTGCATTCAACGATTTAGAAACCCGAAAATATCCGAGTTTCCTAGTTCCGACGAGCACTTGAACGCGGCACAAGGAGCGACACAAATCTTTGACGTCGTGGTGCAAGAGAAGGCAGAAGAAGGAAGCACCAGTAGGGTTTGTGTACTTTGGTGTTTAACATTATTATAACGTTACCCTGTTTAACAAGACATCACCTACGCTCAACTTTAGCCGTTTAGGTAGTTACAGCTAAAACGTTAATTTGACGTTTTTTTTATACATTTCTCGAGAAATGTACTTATTGTAAGTGTATATTTCTTGAATTAATTCAATTAACAGTGGTTAGTATACGTTACTAACTAGCTGGCAACCTACCTAATAAACTTCACTTGAAAGATATCGAGCAAATGTTCTGTTGTTACATTTGGTCTTTTGGCAATATAGTTATCTAGTTTATCCTGTTTTTTATTCACCGAGGGACGCCAACTTTTTGGCATGGCCGTTTACTGTGGGGATTTCTTTAGCTAGCTAGTCCCATTATTAGCAGAGATAACTAGCTATATATGCTCTTTATAAGCTAACTAGCTAAGTAGTAACGTTAGCTACTAACTAACTTTAGCTGCTTTTGAGTGGGTTGAAGTCCAAGTCACACATGAAAGACGAAACCTTTAGCTTGCCAGTTATACCAACCGTTTGTTACTCTTTGTCCAAGTATCATGCTCTCTCCCAGTGGAGTGCAGGTCTACTAATTTAGGTTTAGGCTCAGTAATCTGGCCAAAATCCTATACATCAACGAGGCCAGAGGGGGGCATCTGAATTCACATTGGGACTGGCAGTGAATAGAACACTATGGTTTAGTTACAGTAATAGAACACTATGGTTACAGTAATAGAACACTATGGTTACAGTCATAGAGCACTATGGTTACAGTAATAGAACACTATGGTTACAGTCATAGAACACTATAGTTACAGTAATAGAACACTATGGTTACAGTAATAGAACACTATGGTTACAGTCATAGAGCACTATGGTTACAGTAATAGAACACTATGGTTACAGTCATAGAACACTATAGTTACAGTAATAGAACACTATGGTTACAGTAATAGAACACTATGGTTACAGTCATAGAGCACTATGGTTACAGTAATAGAACACTATGGTTACAGTCATAGAGCACTATAGTTACAGTAATAGAACACTATAGTTACAGTAATAGAACACTATGGTTACAGTCATAGAGCACTATAGTTACAGTAATAGAACACTATAGTTACAGTAATAGAACACTATGGTTACAGTCATAGAGCACTATAGTTACAGTAATAGAACACTATAGTTACAGTAATAGAACACTATGGTTACAGTCATAGAGCACTATAGTTACAGTAATAGAACACTATGGTTACAGTAATAGAACACTATGGTTACAGTAATAGAACACTATAGTTACAGTAATAGAACACTATGGTTACAGTCATAGAGCACTATAGTTACAGTAATAGAACACTATGGTTACAGTAATAGAACACTATGGTTACAGTAATAGAACACTATAGTTACAGTAATAGAACACTATGGTTACAGTCATAGAGCACTATGGTTACAGTAATAGAACACTATGGTTTAGTTACAGTCATAGAACACTATAGTTACAGTAATAGAACACTATGGTTACAGTCATAGAGCACTATGGTTACAGTAATAGAACACTATAGTTACAGTAATAGAACACTATGGTTACAGTCATAGAGCACTATAGTTACAGTAATAGAACACTATGGTTACAGTCATAGAGCACTATGGTTACAGTAATAGAACACTATAGTTACAGTCATAGAGCACTATGGTTACAGTAATAGAACACTATGGTTTAGTTACAGTCATAGAACACTATAGTTACAGTAATAGAACACTATGGTTACAGTCATAGAGCACTATAGTTACAGTAATAGAACACTATAGTTACAGTAATAGAACACTATGGTTACAGTCATAGAGCACTATAGTTACAGTAATAGAACACTATAGTTACAGTAATAGAACACTATGGTTACAGTCATAGAGCACTATAGTTACAGTAATAGAACACTATGGTTACAGTAATAGAACACTATGGTTACAGTAATAGAACACTATAGTTACAGTAATAGAACACTATGGTTACAGTCATAGAACACTATGGTTACAGTAATAGAACACTATGGTTACAGTCATAGAGCACTATAGTTACAGTAATAGAACACTATGGTTACAGTCATAGAGCACTATAGTTACAGTAATAGAACACTATGGTTACAGTAATAGAACACTATGGTTACAGTAATAGAACACTATGGTTACAGTCATAGAGCACTATAGTTACAGTAATAGAACACTATGGTTACAGTAATAGAACACTATGGTTACAGTAATAGAACACTATGGTTACAGTCATAGAGCACTATAGTTACAGTAATAGAACACTATGGTTACAGTAATAGAACACTATGGTTACAGTAATAGAACACTATAGTTACAGTAATAGAACACTATGGTTACAGTCATAGAGCACTATAGTTACAGTAATAGAACACTATGGTTACAGTAATAGAACACTATGGTTACAGTAATAGAACACTATAGTTACAGTAATAGAACACTATGGTTACAGTCATAGAGCACTATGGTTACAGTAATAGAACACTATGGTTTAGTTACAGTCATAGAACACTATAGTTACAGTAATAGAACACTATGGTTACAGTCATAGAGCACTATGGTTACAGTAATAGAACACTATAGTTACAGTAATAGAACACTATGGTTACAGTCATAGAGCACTATAGTTACAGTAATAGAACACTATGGTTACAGTCATAGAGCACTATGGTTACAGTAATAGAACACTATAGTTACAGTAATAGAGCACTATGGTTACAGTAATAGAACACTATAGTTACAGTAATAGAACACTATGGTTACAGTCATAGAGCACTATGGTTACAGTAATAGAACACTATGGTTTAGTTACAGTCATAGAACACTATAGTTACAGTAATAGAACACTATGGTTACAGTCATAAATGGCATATATATTATATTAGTCATAGAGCACTATGGTTACAGTAATAGAACACTATAGTTACAGTAATAGAACACTATGGTTACAGTAATGGAACACTATAGTTACAGTAATGGAACACTATAGTTACAGGAATAGAACACTATAGTTACAGTAATATAACACTATGGTTACATTAATAGAACACTATAGTTACAGTAATAGAACACTATGGTTACAGTAATAGAACACTATAGTTACAGTAATAGAACACTATGGTTACATTAATAAAACACTGGTTGAGTTACAGTAATAGAACACTATGGTTGAGTTAGTCATAGAACACTATGGTTACAGTAATAGAACACTGGTTAGAGTAATATAATCCTATAGTTACAGTAATAGAACACTATGGTTAGAGTAATAGAACACTATAGTTACAGTAATAGAACACTATAGTTACAGTAATAGAACACTATGGTTGAGGTACAGTAATAGAACACTATGGTTACAGTAATAGAACACTATGGTTACAGTAATAGAACACTGGTTGAGTTACAGTAATATAACACTATGGTTACAGTAATAGAACACTGGTTAGAGTAATATAATCCTATAGTTACAGTAATAGAACACTATGGTTAGAGTAATAGAACACTATAGTTACAGTAATAGAACACTATAGTTACAGTAATAGAACACTGGTTGAGGTACAGTAATAGAACACTATGGTTACAGTAATAGAACACTATGGTTACAGTAATAGAACACTGGTTGAGTTACAGTAATATAACACTATGGTTGATTTACAGTGATAGAACAATATAGTTACAGTAATAGAACACTGGTTGAGTTACAGTAATAGGCCATGAAGAAATGTCTGAAAATGGAATTCTAAATACAGGTGTATTTAATTTAACAAACAGACCTATATCTATCCTACCATGCCTTTCCAAGGTCTTCGAAAGCCAAGTCAACAAACAGATTACCGACCATTTTGAATCTCACCATACCTTCTCTGCTATGCAATCTGGCTTGAGAGCTGGTCATGGGTGCACCTCAGTCACACTCAAGGTCCTAAACGATATCTTAACCGCCATCGATAAGAAACATTACTGTGCAGCCGTATTCATTGATCTGGCCAAGGCTTTCGACTCTGTCAATCACCACATCCTCATCGGCAGACTCGACAGCCTTGGTTTCTCAAATGATTGCCTCGTCTGGTTCACCAACTACTTCTCTGATAGAGTTCAGTGTGTCAAATCGGAGGGTCTGCTGTCCGGACCTCTGGCAGTCTCTATGGGGGTGCCACAGGGTTCAATTCTTGGACCGACTCTCTTCTCTGTATACATCAATGAGGTCGCTCTTGCTGCTGGTGAGTCTCTGATCCACCTCTACGCAGACGACACCATTCTGTATACTTCTGGCCCTTCTTTGGACACTGTTAACAACCCTCCAGGCAAGCTTCAATGCCATACAACTCTCCTTCCGTGGCCTCCAATTGCTCTTAAATACAAGTAAAACTAAATGCATGCTCTTCAACCGATCGCTACCTGCACCTACCCGCCTGTCCAACATCACTACTCTGGCCGGCTCTGACTTAGAAGACGTGGACAACTACAAATACTTAGGTGTCTGGTTAGACTGTAAACTCTCCTTCCAGACCCATATCAAACAGCTCCAATCCAAAGTTAAATCTAGAATTGGCTTATTTCGCAACAAAGCATCCTTCACTCATGCTGCCAAACATACCCTTGTAAAACTGACCATCCTACCAATACTCGACTTTGGCGATGTCATTTACAAAATAGCCTCCAATACCCTACTCAAAAAATTGGATGCAGTCTATCACAGTGCAATCCGTTTTGTCACCAAAGCCCCATATACTACCCACCATTGCGACCTGTACGCTCTCGTTGGCTGGCCCTCGCTTCATACTCGTCGCCAAACCCACTGGCACCTCCATGTCATCTACAAGACCCTGCTAGGTAAAGTCCCCCCTTATCTCAGCTCGCTGGTCACCATAGCATCTCCCACCTGTAGCACACGCTCCAGCAGGTATATCTCTAGTCACCCCCAAAACCAATTCTTTCTTTGGCCGCCTCTCCTTCCAGTTCTCTGCTGCCAATGACTGGAACGAACTACAAAAATCTCTGAAACTGGAAACACTTATCTCCCTCACTAGCTTTAAGCACCAACTGTCAGAGCAGCTCACAGATTACTGCACCTGTACATAGCCCACCTATAATTTAGCCCAAACAACTACCTCTTTCCCAACTGTATTTAATTTATTTATTTATTTTGCTCCTTTGCACCCCATTATTTTTATTTCTACTTTGCACATTCTTCCATTGCAAAACTACCATTCCAGTGTTTTACTTGCTATATTGTATTTACTTTGCCACCATGGCCTTTTTTGCCTTTACCTCCCTTCTCACCTAATTTGCACACATTGTATATAGACTTGTTTATACTGTATTATTGACTGTATGTTTGTTTTACTCCATGTGTAACTCTGTGTCGTTGTATCTGTCGAACTGCTTTGCTTTATCTTGGCCAGGTCGCAATTGTAAATGAGAACTTGTTCTCAACTTGCCTACCTGGTTAAATAAAGGTGAAATAAAATAAAATTGCTTTGTAAACTGAATGGGTTCACATACAAAGCATAAAGCTTTATACTGACATTAACAAAGCATAATTCTAGTCATATGGATCATAAGGTTAACTTATAAGACAAAGCGTGAACAAAGAAATGCCTAGGAAATTAGAATATATAATAAATCACCTGTTAGCATGAGTGGCAGTGTGCAGCGTTTTCCTTTCTGTTTTCCATGAGTTTGCCTACAACTCCAGCACCTGTGGAAAGTACCTAGATGTGCGTATGTTCTTCATCTTTTGTACCAATGTAAATAAGACAGATTTCCTGAGAAGACAATCAACTCAATTGCATAGAACTGCAACAAACACTCAAACTGGACAGTTTTATCTCAATCTTTTCATTAAAAGACACAATCATGGACACTTACTGACAGTTGTGGCTGCTCTGCATGAAATATTGTTGTCTCTACCTTCTTGCCCTTTGTGCTGTTGTCTGTGCCCGATAATGTTTGTACCATGTTTTGTGCTGCTGCCATGTTGTGATGCTACCATGTTGTTGTCATGTTGTGTTGCTACCATGCTGTGTTGTCATGTGTTGCTGCCATGCTATGTTGTTGTCTTAGGTGTCTCTTTATGTAGTGTTGTGTTGACTCTCTTGTCTTGATGTGTGTTTTGTCCTATATTCTTTATTTAATTTATTTTTTATTTTGAATCCCTTCAAGAGGGCCACTACGCTCCAGATTGTCTTCTGTCCTCAGAGGTCCTTGTTGAGGATCTACCCTATCATACCACTCATATTGTTCATTAATAAAATAAAACAATGGGCCTTTATATACTCTGTGTCGCTCACTCTATGGGTGAATTACGAATCAATTACTGTATGCAGATGTGCAAAAAAAATGTGATGAAGATTTTGTTTTGCTATTGCTTGTTATTGTTTTTGTTTTGCTATCTGTTTTAAATGTAAGATGATTTAGCAGATTTAAACTTTAATTGGTGACTATGGAAACAGATAGAAATGTAATGAACCATATTTTCAATAATCAACTTTATCCTCTGCAATACTTTTTACTGTAGGTAATACGCTGTAGTCAGGTGGTCGTTACCAGGTTATGATGAGGTCTTAACTATAACCTGTAGGCAACATAATATAGCACATAATATATTGGTCAGAATTATGACCAGCAGGTCAGATAGAGCTCACAATTATGACCAACTCGTCGTATGGCGGTCACAAAAAGACGTTAAAAAATTACTTTTTTTCAACCAGTTTGCGACCAGAATAAGACATCATAAAAAGACGTCATTTTGACGTCTTCACACAAAGGTTTTGTTCAATCAAATCAAATGTCATTTGTCACATGCGCCGAATATCTTACAGTGAATGCTTACTTTCAAGCCCTTAACCGACAATTAAGTTTTAAGAAAAATACTCCCAAAAAAATAAAATAAATAAAAGTATCAAATAATTAAAGAGCAGCAGTAAAATAACAATAGCGAGGCTATATACAGGGGGTACCAGTACAGAGTCAATGTGCGGGGCCACCGGTTAGTCGAGGTCATTGAGGTAATATGTATATGTCGGTAGAGTTATTAAAGTGACTATGCTTAGTTAGAAATGGGACACTGGGACCTGTATGATGCCGCTAAGGTGGCAGTTGGAGGCCAGCTCCAGACCCTTACTGCAATCTCTCTGCCGCAACGGTCCAATTAAAAACCAATGGCTTCCGCCGCGACTTTGGCAACGCATGTCATCACAGAATAAGGAGCTATAAAACAAGTTCTGACTACAAGGAGTACATCTATGACCAGAAGTGACTTTTCAAAGCAGGTTAGAAGAATTTACGCAGCAGGTTAGAAAAATTACCGCGAGGGGTTAGGAGACTTATTTTAAGTTTAGGAAAGGGGTTAGAGTTCGCTAAAATGCCCCCCTAACTACAAAAGGTCCCAACCAATGATGTATATAAACCCTAGATTGTTGATGCTATGTCTTGGCCAATGGGAGGCTTTAAAGCCACTGATGACGCCATATTGACACTCCTCAGAAGAAGCAGTCCTCTCGGAATTTATGGAATTATACAGTATTTCAATTAAATGTTTCAAGCACAAAATTACATGCATTTAAGTATTTTTGGTGTTGACAGTAACATTAGTACTGTAACGACCCGGGTGGTTTACACCAATGTAATGAAACAGTCTCGAACCCTCGACCTATTCTAGCCCGAGGTCCGGCGCGCTATCGACTGTGCCGCAAAAGCATGCTCCCGCGGCAGAGTCGATTTCCGCGTTTATAAACCCAGGGTCATTACAGTACCTTTTTTTTATCATTCTTTTAAGATTGTATTTGTATGTTTCGTTCAGATAATAATAATGCATTAAGGTGTGTGTAATATAATAAACGTGTCAAAAACAAATGTAGACATTATAAATGCATTTCTGTACAGTAACTACCCCAAAAAAACATTTTTACCACGGTGAGGAGTGCCAAGATGGAGGTGCCTTGGCCTCAAAACAGTGCCCCCATAACATTGTCTAGTGTATGTATAAATTATTGTTCACTGCCCTTTACACATCTCTGTCGTCATCGTTCTAAAGACGGTGTTCTATGTTGTTTAACGGGACATCACCCACCACACCCTGACTTTAGTCGTTTAGCTAGCTACGAAACCTTTTCACGCCAGATCTGACGTTTTTATACACGGCTTTCTTCAGAAAACAATACTGAATGTAAGTAAATGCATGAATGAATTGACAGGTGCCAGTAGCATGCTAGCTAGCAACCTATTTTATAAACTTTACGTAAAGATGGCTAGTAAGCAAACTTGATATTACATTTGGATTTTTGTCAATATAGAAAATGTTAGTTTATTATCTGTTTTTTTGGTACACAGAGTTGACGCCCACCGTTTGTCATGGACGCTTATGGATTTATTTAGCTAACTCAACTAGTAGCTACTACATTTACATTTAAGTCATTTAGCAGACGCTCTTATCCAGAGCGACTTACAAATTGGTGCGTTCACCTTATGACATCCTACTACTAACTAGCTGCTTTTGAGTGGGTTGAAAGTGTCAAAGTCACAGATGAAAGGGGAAATCTTTTAGTTAACTAGTTATACCAACCGCATGTTTATAATAAACCTTGTTCGAGTATCATGCGGTCTCCCAGTGGAGTACAATTCAACTCGGCCAGATTGCAGTCATCTTTCCTAAATACTATACAAGTGAGGCCAAACTGTTTCACCGTTGTAACGTCAACACAGCAATGGGTTTATGGGCATCTGAATGCACATTGTGACTGGCTGTGAATATGAGATTATTGAATGGTAAAACAATCTCTACATTTCACAAAATTTCAGATTGACTTTGCCATGGCCTGTAGTCCACCCCCTAATTTCTCCTGGGTCGAACCTAAAAAGTTGGCAGGACTGGCTCTCCCTCGAATGACTGCCCACTACCAATACCTTCTGGACAATGGCATTCAACACCTGGTCTGCTTGTGTGAGAAAAAACCTCCCAACTGTGATACGGTCCCAGGAGTGAAACTACACCACATCAAGATAATAGACTTCACCCCACCAACTCCAGAACAAATTCAGAGGTTTCTGTCTATTGTGGAGGAATCGAATGCTAAAGGCGAGGTAAGGGTTCAGTTTAAGAAGTGTTCAGTTACCCATTATTCAGCTACTACATCAGAGGACCTCCTTACTTCTGTTTTGACACACGAAACCAAACAAACATTGCCCACTGAGTTCACAGTGGTCACAGTCAAAATGTACACAGTTTAATTATTGTCAACCATTGATGTACATTAACACACATCCTTCTGTATCTTTATCTATGTAAGTCAACCACATGTATTTCTCTCTGCTGTAGGGTGTAGCTGTTCACTGTATGCATGGCCACGGGAGGACAGGCACCATGTTGGCCTGCTATCTGGTGAAGACCAGGCAGATCTCAGGCATCGACGCCATCAGTGAGATCAGAAGATTACGTCACGGCTCTATTGAGACACACGACCAGGAGAAAGCAGTGGTGCAGTTTTACCAGCGCATTAAATAACTGTTTTTGTTTAAATATTTTACGTTTAAATCATTTTAAAGGGGAAATCAACTTGTATACCTGTACTGTACACATCTATAACTTGACTAATTGAAGTGGACAAATTTAAAAAGGGGGGACACATTTTATATATTGTAGCTGCATTTCTTCTTTAAAGCTGCTACTGTGTCTGTTTTTAACTCTGGGAAGGTGTCCTGAATTGTATGGGAAGTATACGGTACATCTATAATGTGTACCATGACCGCTGTGCCTCTGCATTGCTCACTCTTTGGGGTTTTAGGCTGGGTATCTATAATGCACTTTGTGACAACTACTGATGTAAAATGGGCTTTATAAAACACGTTTGATTGCTGTTGTAAATTTGCTAAAAATAACCATTTAATTTATTTCAAAAATCCATTAATAATGTACCTAAGTTTTGATTTGAGTTAAATTAAACAACAGACTCATGCAATAAGCATTTTTGACTCACCACCTGGATTCGGTATTCTGTAGCAACATTTGAAATTGGTTGTTTTACATTGGATAAAAAGTAGAGACTCAGAGCTACAACATGGCATATCATACACTGCATTTTTGAGGAACAATGGATAAGTAATTCTGCTTTGAAAGTTGATATACTTGTAAAACTCACTTTTGAGAAAATGGCCTTTGAATGTTTTGGTACCTACTGGAGAGCTCTACTTTGTCTATATTGTCGATACACATTCAGCCTTGTTCACACACTCTTAAGCCAGCCCCACCCATCTCTTTTTAAGGATTCACATGTGCAGTCATGCACTGAACAGTGAGTGGTGTAGTAAAGATTAAGACTTAAAGTGGTAGTAGCCTACAATAAGGAAAGAGTCCAGGTAAACAAAGTGTCCAGATGTAAAGATGAC
Organism: Oncorhynchus gorbuscha; assembly: GCF_021184085.1. Taxonomy (NCBI): domain Eukaryota; kingdom Metazoa; phylum Chordata; class Actinopteri; order Salmoniformes; family Salmonidae; genus Oncorhynchus; species Oncorhynchus gorbuscha. The sequence continues at coordinate 89,549,457 of NC_060182.1, read as the reverse complement.
TTAATAGAAAATGACTGAAGTTAAAGTCACACAGTAAAATACTACTTGAGTAAAAGTCTAAAAGTATTTGCTTTTTAATTTAAAAAAATACTTATGTCTCAAAAGTACATTAACATCTTTGGGCCGTTAAGTGTCAAAAGTAGAAGTCAGATTGATTAAACCAGATGGCCCTATTTTAATGTTTTATTGACGGATAGCCAGGGACACACTCCAACACTCGGATATAATTTACAAACAAAGCATTTGTGTTTAGTGAGTCTGTGTGGTATGTCACAAAGTCATGTTACGACCACACACATCAATATTCATTTTATATATCAATATGTTGCTATGTGGATGGGTCTCTACAGAAGGTGTAAACTGTACAGCCAAAGGGTCACATGTGTAGTATCAGAAATAGTGCAAATATAAACTCATACAGTATGTACACGAACAATAACAGTAGTGATAGACGAGGTAGTTGTATGCATACAATCGGGTAAAGTGGTGAGGCAATGCAGATAGTGCTGATGAGTGGTGAGGCAATGCAGATAGTGCTGATGAGTGGTGAGGCAATGCAGATAGTGTTGATAAGTGGTGAGGCAATGCAGATAGTGCTGATGAGTGGTGAGGCAATGCAGATAGTGCTGATGAGTGGTCTGTCCAAACCACACATGAATAAGACAATCTATATTCGGAGAGCCTGTTCCTGTCCTGTCCTTGACTTTGGTGCAGGGCATGTAAATGCCCATAGCCTCTTCATTGCAAAACTCCCTGATCTTCTCAAAAAGATACGTTTGTCTAGCTGTGTCCAGTCCAGGTGGTGCTTGTACAGGTAGACCATCTATGCGAGGAAGGATTTCAGCGTTGTGCAGCAGCTGAAACCTGGTCCCGACTGAGTCAGAATGCTCCTTGGTGACAATACCACCAGGCTCCAGAGCACGAAGGTGTAAAACAGGAAATAACAAAAACCTCTTTGACAACATCAATTCACCTCCCAAGTTTAGATAAGAAGAATAACCTCATACAATGCAATGAAAATTCTAATCACCTGAAGTTCTGGTACTGCAAACAAGACACACTTGCGAGAAGTTAAAAAGTAGATGAGAGCTGGCTGCATAGGGTCAGAAGGATAGTGTACCTGCAAACAACAAAAGAACATTAAGATAAATTACAATTAATTGTCTCACCCCTGTCAATCTGTCTTTACACAGTTTAGTGAAATGTATTTGTCTGCCTCACAAATATATATATATATATTAATATTTTTATTTTATTTTTTATTGTACTGTATATCTATTTATCCATCTATGTCCTTAATCAGTATAAAGGAGGAAATGTTTCTTGTTGAGTAAAATCAAAGCTGTAATGTATCCTGATGTCTTTGCTTGCTGGTTCAGTAGGGCCCCCTGAGACAACTGCAGGTCTTGACAGGTGGTCTTACTGTCAGCAACCATCTTCTGGTAGACAGACCGCTCACTCTGAACAAGCAGGAGATGCTGCTCTTGCTTCTTCAGCTTGGCTGATTTAACAGCTTCTGGCAGATTGGCAGATCTGAAGACCTGATAGTTGTTGTTCTGGCACTGGCAGCACAGGTATGTCCTGGGCTTAGATGTGGGGCAGCAATTTTCTCCACAGATTTCTAAAAGAAGACAGCCCAAAATACAGAAATGATGTGAGATCAATAAAAGTAGTGCCAATCATGTTGGAGGTCAATTAGATAATCAAAATATCTTTATGCTTTTAAAGTGTTGAGCCTTGATTGATAAGCCTTGATCGAATGTTGAGCCCGTCTTCTCCGGATCCTCCTTACAAGGCTTTGACTTTGGTGGAGTCATTTGATCTGAGGGATAAGAGACGTTGGTGCTCCTTGAATGTGCGATTCTCAGGGGCTGCATCACCTCTGATGTCCTCCTGGACTCTGCAACCCACACCTGTTATTGAGAAGATCAATTGTAGGTTATCTATACAGATATACAGGCCATGAATATTATATTTACCTCACATGCGACCCATGATAAGATTGCAATTATCCCATTAAATTAATTGTTAGTCAATTTTCAATAACAACACTATTGTTAGACTCACTAATCATGTTGGGGCTGGAGCATTACAGCTGTCTGTTCTTCAGCAGGGCCTGTTCTCTCTGTGTTCTGTTCCCTCCATGGTGAAGGTAATTACCCCTTATTACCCCCCCAGGGCTCTGTTCCAAACCCTCATACAGGATCAGGGTCTTACCGTTGGGCTTAGCAGGGCCACTACCATCCAATGCTGAGGGAATCATAAACCAGTTGGTTAGATCCAGATCATCTAGGAGCCCGTAGAGATCCATGAAAATGTCACCAGTTACAAGGTGTGCTATTCCTCTACCATTTTTCGTGGTGGAAAACGACTACTGAATGATGGGAGTCCATGAAATGCAATTAGCTGAATCGAAAATACAAATTGTCTTTGGTCTTAGATCATTCAACCTTTGTTGAGGGACATTACAGGGAAAAATGCAAATGCAATAGAAATATTGCCTTTTATTATTTTTCTGCTTGTACCTATAGTTGCTACTGAAGTTATTCTACTTGTATCTAGTTGTTTACCGAAAGTGGTTCATCAAGCAGGTAAGCCAAACCATGGTATGCTGCCCTCGGCTTGGCAACCTGTTGAGTCACAACAGGCGCAACGGTTTGTGTCAAGAACTGTAATGATGCTGGGATTTTTTTTCACACTCAACAGTTTCCCTTGTTATCAAGATTCGTCCACCACCAAAAGGACATCCAGCCAACTTGACATAACTGTGGGAAGCTTTGGAGTCAACATGGGCCAGCATCCATGTGGAACACTTTCAACACCTTGTAGAGTCCATGCAAATTGAGGCTGTTTTGAGAGCAAAAGGGGGTGCAACTCAATATTAGGAAGGTGTTCCTGATGGTTTGTACACTCAGTGTAGTTTTCTAACCATTTCTGCTGGTCCTCCCTTGATAGACAATGTAAATCCCAAGGTTGTTTTATCCTGCTCCCTGTAGATGGGGAAAAATATGGATTATTGTCAGTGATTGTTGCATGAATGGATGAACTAAAGAATTTGTACCTTTGCTGCCATGATGCTGACCCACATTCCTCTGTTCAAGGGTTTGTTCAGTGGTATAGTCAAATCAAATTTATTTATAAAGCCCTTCTTATATAGATGACCAGCAGGGTCAAATAATAATAATCACAGTGGTTGTCGAGGGTGCAACAGGAGTAAATGTCAGTTAGCTTTTCATAGCCGATCATTCAGAGTATCTCTACCGCTCCTGCTGTCTCTAGAGAGTTGAAAACAGCATGTCTGGGACAGGTAGCACGTCCGGTGAACAGGTCAGGGTTCCATAGCCACTGGCAGAACAGTGTAAACTGGAGCAGCAGCACGGCCAGGTGGACTGGGGACAGCAAGGAGTCATCAGGCCAGGTAGTCCTGAGGCATGGTCCTAGGGCTCAGGTCCTCCGAGAGAGAGAAAGAGAGAGAGAGAGAGAGAGAGCATACTTAAATTCACACAGGACACCGGATAAGACAGGATAAATACTTCAGATAGTCAAGTTCTCAGTGTCTAATAATTGAAAGAAACAGAAAAGATCACAATGAGATATAAAGCTAAAAACGGATACAGAACTATATCATTTGCTTTTGAAAACACTCAGAAAAAGGGTTCTAAAAGACTTCTTTCCCCATATGAGGGACCCGTTTTGGTTCGAGGTAGAGAAATGGTTTGCTCTGTTGAAGAAGATAATCCAGATTGGGGGTGAGAGATTGTAATTCAGGGAGAGAGAACATTTTAGATAACTATACACAGGCACAACACACAATACATGCTGTACAGTGCGTTGTTCTGTGACAACGCATCACCGGGGGCAAACTACCTGCCCTCCAGGACAGCTACACCACCCGATGTTACAGGAAGGCCATAAAGATCATCAAGGACATCAACCACCCGAACCACTGCCTGTTCACCCCGCTATCATCCAGAAGGCGAGGTCAGTACAGGTGCATCAAAGCTGGGACCGAGAGACTGAAAAACAGCTTCTATCTCAAGGCCATCAGACTGTTAAACAGCCACCACTAACATTGAGTGGCTGCTGCCAACTCCAGCCACTTTAATAATGGGAATTGATGGGAAATGATGTAAATATATCACTAGCCACTTTAAACAATGCTACCTTATATAATGTTACTTACCTTACATTATTCATCTCATATACATACGTATATACTGTACTCTACATCATCGACTGCATCCTTATGTAATACATGTATCACTAGCCACTTTAACTATGCCACTTTGTTTACTTTGTCTACATACTCATCTCATATGTATATACTGTACTCGATACCATCTACTGTATGCTGCTCTGTACCATCACTCATTCATATATCCTTATGTACATATTCTTTATCCCCTTACACTGTGTATAAGACAGTAGTTTTGGAATTGTTACTTAGATTACTTGTTGGTTATCACTGCATTGTCGGAACTAGAAGCACAAGCATTTCGCTACATTCGCATTAACATCTGCTAACCATGTGTATGTGACAAATAAAATTTGATTTGGTTTGACTTGTATATCATGCATTTTACTTAGGATGTTTACTTTTTCCATCCTGAATAAAGCCGACAAACAATGCAGATGTTTTACACCAGTTTTTAAAGTAATTCACTGTTTTATAGCCTACCGAGTTCAGAAAACCTTAATGACAAGTGAATGCAAACATAATCATATTCTCTTTTACAGTGGTGGAAAAAGTACCCAATTGTCATACTTGAGTAAAAGTAAAGATACCTTAATTGAAAATTATTCAAGTAAAAGTGAAAGTCACCCAGTAAAATACTACTTGAGTAAAAGTCTAAAAGTAGTTGCTTTTAAATACTTCTGTAGCTCAGTTGGTAGAGCATGGCGCTTGTAATGCCAGGGTAGTGGGTTCAATCCCCGGGACCACCCATACGTAGAATGTATGCACACATGACTGTAAGTCGCTTTTGATAAAAGCGTCTGCTCAATGGCATATATTGTTATTATTATTATTATTGTTATTATTATTATATTATATTATTATTATATTATTATTATTATTATTATATATTATAAATACAATTGCAAAAATATACTCAAGTTTTAAAAGTAAAACTCTAAAATTCTTTCACATTGCTTATATTAACCAAACTGTACACTTTTTTTAGTTTTTGTTAATTTACAGATAATTTACACTGCAACAATCAGACATAATTTGCAAACAAAGTATCTGTGTTTCGTGAGTCTGCCAGATCAGAGGCAGTAGGGATAACCAGGGATGTTCTCAGTGATAAGCCTGTGAATTTGACCATTTTCCTGCTGTTAAGCATTCAAAATGTAATGACTACTTTTGGGTGTCATGAAAAACGAATGGAGTAAAAAGTACATAATTTTCTTTCGGAATGTAGTGAAGTAAAAGTAAAACGTTTAAAAAATATATAAATAGTAAAGTACAGATACCCCAAGAAACTACTTAAGTAGTACATTAAAGATAGGCTCTTGGAACCCTCTGAAGCCCTGTGGGATGCCTCTGACCGTGTCATAGCCCTCCTCAGAGAGCAGGAAGGGGAGGTGGAGATCTGGCCCCTCCTCCCGCTGGAGATCCCGCCCTTCACTATGCACCACCTCATCAGCACTGGCCCCTGCTGCAGACACCACCCTGTCCATCACACCCTGGAGCGCAGGGTTCGTGGTATATAGGAAGACATGAGCGGTATTTGAGCAAACCTGTTTTTTATTTGGTTACTCTTTACAATAACTCCCATGAATAAGCCATTGTAAATCCTTCTGATTGCTTTATAATGTATCTGATGTTATGTCATGACCTTCACAGTCCAATAAAATAAGCAAGATAAAAACAACAGGAGGCAATAAATCGATTAATATAATATAATTAAAAAACACAAATAAGCCAAGACAAGTAACAGTCAAATCTAATCAAATGAAACATGCATGTACAGTGCATTGGGAAAGTACTCAGACCCCTTCCTTTTTCCACATTTTGTTACGTTACGGCCTTATACGCCATGAGGCCTTATACGCCATAAGCCATGAGGTCGAAGGAATTGTCTGTAGAGCTCCGAGACAGAATTGTGTCTGGGGAAGGGTACCAAAAAATTTCTGTAGGATTGAAGGTCCCCAAGAACACAGTGGCCTCCATCATTCTTAAACGGAAGAAGTTTGGAACCACCAAGACTCTTCCTAGAGCTGAGCAATCGGGGGAGAAGGGCCTTGGTCAGGAAGGTGATCAAGAACCCGATGGTCACTCAGATAGAGCTCCAAAGTTCCTCTGTGGAGATGGGAGAACCTTCCAGAAGGACAACCAACTCTGCAGCACTCCACCAATCAGGTCTTTATGGGAGAGTGACCAGACGGAAGCCACTCCTCAGTAAAAGGCACATGATGGCCCGCCTGGAGTTAGCTAAAGGATGCTGACCATGAGAAACAAGAGAAACCAAAATGGAACTCTTTGTCCTGAATGCCAAGCATCACGCCTGGAGAAAACCTGGCACCATCCCTATGGTGAAGCATGCTGGTGGCAGCATCATGCTGTCGGGATGTTTTTCAGAGGCAGGGACTGAGAGACTAGTTAGGAATGAGGGAAAGATGAATGGAGCAAAGTACTGAGAGATGCTTGATGAAAACCTGATCCAGAGCACTCAGGACCTCAGACTGGGTTGAAGGTTCACCTTCCAACAGGACCACGACCCTAAGCACACAGCCAAGACAGTGCAGGAGTGGCTTCGGGACAAGTCTCTGAATGTCCTTGAGTAGTGCAGCCAGAGCCCGGACTTGAACATGATCAAACATCTCTGGAGAGACCTGAAAATAGCTGTGCAGCGATGCTCCCCATCCAACTGGACAGAGCTTGAGAAGATCTGCAGAGAATAATGGGATAAACCCCCCAAATACAATTGTGGCAAGCTTGTTGTGTCATACCCAAGAAGACTCTAGGCTGTAATCGCTGCCAAAGGTGCTTCAACAAAGTACTGAGTAAAGGGTCTGAATACTTATGTAAATGTGATTTTTCAGTTTTTTTATTTGTGATACATTTGCAAAAATGTCTAAACCTGTTTTTGTTTTGTCATTATGGGACATTGTGTGTAGATTGATGAGGGGGAAAAAACATTGAATCCATTTTAGATTAAGGCTGTAATGTAACAAAATGTGGAAAAGGTCAAGGTGTCTGAATACTTTCTGAATGCTCTGTATGTAGTGTGAGTAGGTGGGGGTTTTGTGTGAGAGTGTGGCAAGCTTGTGTGAATATATGGTCTTGTGAGTGTGCATAGAGCCAGGCGCTGGTGGAGTGGAAGAGCTGGGAGAACAGCTGGCTGGTGAGGGCTGCGTTGACCTGGCAGCACAGCAGCACATACATGTCATACATCTGGTGGTAGGAATAGGGAGTGATAGAAACTAGTAAAAACTTCATCTCAGAACAGAACAAAATCTTGCGTGTTAAAAAAAAAATCGGAATCGAGGCATGAGCTGTTTTAAAAATGTTAATACAATCTCTTTTTGGGTTTAGTTGTGGTCAATTTGCAGAGTAAAAAATATTATAATTATATTCCCGGCCCCGACCACCCACTCCGAGAAAAATCATCCCGCAGCTGAATCTAGTTCCCTAGCTAGAAGGACACTCTTCCCAGTTGTCCAGTATATACAACGAACAAAAATATAAACACAACATGGAACAATTTAAAAGATTTTACTGAGTTACAGTTTACATAAGGAAAACAGCCAATTTCAATAAATTCATTAGGCCCTAATTTATGGATTTCACATGCCTGTGAATACAGATATGCATCTGTTAATCACAGAAAGGTAGGGGCGTGGATCAGAAAACCAGTCAGTATCTGTTGTGACTGCCATTTGCCTCATGCAGCACGACACATCTCCTTCGCATAAGAGTTGATCAGGCTGTTGATTGTGACCTGTGGAATGTTGTCCCATTCCTCTTCGTTTCTGGATATTGGTGGGAACTGGAACACGCTGTCGTACACATTGATCCAGGGTGACATGTCTGGTGAGTATGCAGACCTTGGAAGAACTGGGATATTTTCAACTTCCAGGAATTGTGTACAGATGATAGCGACATCAGGCCGTGCATTATCATACTGAAACATGAGGTGATGGTGGGGGATGAATGGCACAACAACGGGCCTCAGGGTCTCGTCACAGTATCTCTGTGCATTCAAATGGCCATCGATAAAATGCAATTGTGTTCGTTGTCCGTATGCCTGCCCATACCATAACCACACCGCAACCATGGGACACTCTGCCATCTGCCCAGTACAGTTGAAACTGGGATTCATCCGTGAAGAGCACACTTCTCCAGTGTGCCAGTGGACATTAAAGGTGAGCATTTCCCCACTGAAGTCGGTTATGACGCTGAACTGCAGTCAGGTCAAGACCCTGGTGAGGATGACGAGCACGCAGATGAGCTTCGCTGAGACACAGTTTGTGCAGAAATTATTTGGTTGTGCACACCCACAGTTTCATCAGCTGTCCGGTGGCTGGACTCAGACGATCCCGCAGCTGAAGAAACCGGATGTGGAGGTCCTGGGCTATCGTGGTAACATGTGGTCTGCGGTTGTCAGGCTGGTTGGACATACTGTCAATTTCTGTAAAACGATATTGGAGAAATTAACATTCAATTATCTGGCAACAGCTCTGGTGGACATTCCTGCAGTCAGCATGCCAATTGCATGCTCCCTCAAAACTTGAGACATCTATGGCATTGTGTTGTCTGACAAAACTGCACATTTTAAAATGGCCTTTTATTGTCCCTCTCACAAGGTGCACCTATGTAATGATCATGCTGTTTAATCAGCTACTTGATATGCCACACCTGTCAGGTGGATGGATTATCTTGGCAAAGGAGAAATGTTCACCAGTAGGGATGTAAACAACATTTGAGAGAAATAATATTTTTATGCATATGGACAATTTCAGGTCATGAAACATGGGACCAACACTTCACATGTTGTGTTTATATTTCTGTTCAGTGAAGATTAATTATAGATTCTATTGTTGAGGTCCACTCACCAGACTGGTCTCAAACAGGTCCAGTTCCAATGTTGGATGATATCAGCTGACCTCTGCCACTCTTTCTTCCCTGTCATGTCCAGTCAACCCAGTAAATACTAAAGCGACAGTGTTGGCCACACTCTGCCTTCATTGGCCACACTCTTCCTCCAGTGCACTATCCTGCAATTTACAAGAGAGCAAATCCAAAGCCTATTCCTGTGTCTCCTGTATTACCCATCTGTAGTACAACTCTGAATGCCTATACATAATAACATAAATACTTTCTCTAGCAGCAGGCCCTGGGACGCCTCCTCACCTCTGTTAGTGGCGGGTCATTGCACCCTTGTTATGTGTGACCATGACAGAAATAGACTGGCCTCTTAATCAAATTATTATAGCTGCTACCCAGATGACTGGACTGATCGTAGCTGCTACCCAGATGACTGTATTGATCGTAGCTGCTACCCAGATGACTGGATTGATCGTAGCTGCTACCCAGATGACTGTATTGATCGTAGCTGCTACCCAGATGACTGTATTGATCGTAGCTGCTACCCAGATGACTGTATTGATCGTAGCTGCTACCCAGATGACTGTATTGATCGTAGCTGCTACCCAGATGACTATATTGATCATAGCTGCTACCCAGATGACTGTATTGACTGCTACCCAGATCGTAGCTGCTCGTAGCTGCACAGATGACTGTATTGATCGTAGCTGCTACCCAGATGACTGTATTGATCGTAGCTGCTACCCAGATGACTGTATTGATCGTAGCTGCTACCCAGATGACTGTATTGATCGTAGCTGCTACCCAGATGACTGTATTGATCGTAGCTGCTACCCAGATGACTGTATTGATCGTAGCTGCTACCCAGATGACTTGACTGATCGTAGCTGCTACACAGATGACTGTATTGATCGTAGCTCCTACCCAGATGACTGTATTGATTGTAGCTGCTACCCAGATGACTGTATTGATCGTAGCTGTTACCCAGATGACTGTATTGATCGTAGCTGCTACCCAGATGACTGTATTGATCGTAGCTGCTACCCAGATGACTTGACTGATCGTAGCTGCTACCCAGATGACTGTATTGATCGTAGCTGCTACCCAGGTGACTGTATTGATCGTAGCTGTTACCCAGGTGACTGTATTGATAGTAGCTGCTACCCAGATGACTGTATTGATCGTAGCTGTTACCCAGATGACTGTATTGATCATAGCTGCTACCCAGCTGACTTGACTGATAGTAGCTGCTACCCAGGTGACTTGATTCTATAATAATACATATTTCACTTCCTGTGTACAATATTATAGCATAACAATATCAACAGTAAAATCAACATCACCAAGTCTATGGGCCCAATAGCTATTGTTTTTACTGTAAAAGTGGCCAGTGTCCTAGTTCATTTCATAGTCAACTAGTGTGGGTAATCTGGTATGGGATGTATGCCTATGAAAAACTGGGAAAAGCCCCACACCCTGTGGTTTATGGTACCCCCTTACAAGCCTAATCATCAAAGTGTATGCATAATATCTTCTCATGGAAAAAGTATATTCAGTCACTCTTGAGGCAATGAGATGCAGCTAGTGTGTTCAGGAGGTGTCTGGTGCAGTGTACCCTACTCATACAGTTCAATCATTGATCTGAATCATGAAGATACAGTAGATACCCTGAACCCTAAAAGTCAGCCCCAGCTTGCTACAGTATGTATGAGCACATTCCACCCTCCTTTAGTGGTGTCCGGGAAGTTATCGTGATTGAGTGGAGTCCGCTTCTGATGGACATACAGTGGGGCAAAAAAGTATTTAGTCAGCCACCAATTGTGCAAGTTCTCCCACTTAAAAATATGAGAGAGGCCTGTAATTTTCCTCAAAGGTACACTTCAACTATGACAGACAAAATGAGAAAAAAAAAACCCAGAAAATCACATTGTAGGATTTTTAATGAACTTATTTGCAAATGATGGTGGAAAATAAGTCTTTTTGCAAATTTCTGTTTGAAAAAGCTAGCCTTTGCTTTTCTAACTGCCTGTGTATATTGATTCTTAACTTCCCTGAAAAGTTGCATATCGCAGAGGCTATTCAATGCTAATGCAGTACACCACAGGATGTTTTTGTGCAGAAGATAGCCCTATTTGGTAAAAGCAAAGAGAAACGACCGTCCATCATTACTTGAAGACATGAAGGTCAGTCAATGCAGAAAATGTAAAGAACTTTGAAAGTTTCTTCAAGTGCAGTCGCAAAAATCATCATGCGCTATGATGAAACTGGCTCTCATGAGGACTGCCACATGAAAGGAAGACCCAGAGTTACCTCTGCTGCAGAGGATAAGTTCATTAGAGTTACCAGCCTCAGAAATTGCAGCCCAAATAAATGCTTCACAGAGGTCAAGTAACAGACACATCTCAACATCAAATGTTCAGAGGAGCCTGTGTGAATCAGGCCTTCATAGCTGAATTGCTGCAGAGAAACCACTACTAAAAGGACACCAACAAGAATAAAAATGGCTTGAGCCAAGAAATACAAGCAACGGACCTACCAGTGAAATTTGTCCTTTGGTCTTATTAGTCCAAATTTTAGATTTTTGGTTCCAGCTGTCATGTCTTTGTGAGATGCAGTGTGGGTGAACGGATGATCTCTGCATGTGTATTTCCCACCGTGAAGCATGGAGGAGGTAGTGTTATGGTGTGGGGGTGCTTTGCTGTTGACACTGTCAGTGATTTATTTAGAATTCAAGGCACACTTAACCAGCATAGCTACCACAGCATGCTGTAGTGATACACCATCCCATCTGGTTTACACTTAGTGGGACTATCATTTGTTTTTCAACAGGACAATGACCCAACACACCTCCACGCTGTGTAAGGGCTATTTGACCAAGAAGGAGAGTGATGGAGTGCTGCATCAGATGGCCTGGCCTCCACAATCCACCGACCTCAACCAAATTGAGATGGTTTGGGATGAGTCGGACCGCAGAGTGAAGGAAAAGCAGCCAACAAGTGCTCAGCATATGTGGGAACTCCTTCAAGACTGTTGGAAAAGCATTCCAAGTGAAGCTGGTTGAGAGAATACCTAGAGTGTGCAAAACTGTCATCTGTGGCTATTTGAAGAATTTCAAATAGAAAATATATTTGGATTTGTTTAACACTTTTTTTGGTTACTAAATGATTCCATATGTTTTTTTCATAGTTTTGATGTCTTCACTATTATTCTACAATGTAGAAAATAGTAAAAATAAAGAAAAACCCTTCAACGAGAAGGAGTTCTAAAACTTTTGACCGGTAGTTTATATTTGAGGGATTGGAAATGCTGCAGACGATTGCATTGTTAGAAGCCACAATCTATCTGCAATTGTCACGTTCTGACCTTTATTTCCTGTGTTTTGTATTTAGTTAGTATGGTCAGGGCGTGAGTTGGGTGGGCAGTCTATGTTTGTTTTTCTATGATTTGGGTATTTCTATGTTTCGGCCTAGTATGGTTCTCAATCAGAGGCAGGTGTCATTAGTTGTCTCTGATTGAGAATCATACTTAGGTAGCCTGGGTTTCACTGTGTGTTGGTGGGTGATTGTTCCTGTCTCTGTGATTGCACCAGATAGGACTGTTTTGAGTTTTCACATTTCTTGTTTTTTGTAGTCAGTTGTTCATGTGTACCTTAACGTATTAAAAAGAACCATGGACACTTACCACGCCGCGTATTGGTCCTCTGATCCGTTTCGCCTCTCCTCTTCGGAAGAAGAGGAGGAAATTCATTACAGCAATATTAAAGCTGATCTACTCCCTTAACTTTTATAAAAATATTTGCTATTGTCATCTGGATGTTGAAAATGCTATTGTATTCCATCATTCCATCAGTTTTAATTTTCCAAAATGTATTACAGTACACAATTACTTTCGACATCACATTTATCATGGGTATACAATTGTGTTCATTAAACAAACAATTGTTATGGTATGAAACATTTTATTTTATGATGCTATAAACATGTTACAGACAAAAAGCTTTTCATTTTTGCTCCTCTCTTCTCTTAATTCTACTTTACATGTCACTTTTCTTCCTCCCAAGACTTGCGGAGTAACAGATAGCAGTATGTGTCATGTTTGTCATTTATTATCATGTCTTGTCCCTGTGCTCCCCATTCTATTCGTTTCCCTCTGCTGGTCTTATTTGGTTCTTTCCCTCCTTCTATCCCTCTCTCTCCCCCTCCCTCTCTCACTCTCTCGCTCTCTCTTCTCTCTATCGTTCCGTTCCTGCTCCCAGCTGTTCCTATTCCCCTAATCATCATTTAGTCTTCCCACACCTGTTCCCGATCCTTTCCCCTGATTAGAGTCCCTATTTATTCCTTTGTGTTCCGTTCCTGTCCCGTCGGTTCCTTGTTTAGTATTCACCATGCTGTGATTGCGTTTCGCCCTGTCCTGTCGTGTTTTTGCTGTGATTGTGTATCGCCCTGTCCTGTCGTGTTTTTTGCCTTCATCAGATGCTGCGTGTGAGCAGGCGTCTCTGTCAACTACGGCCTGCGCCTACCCCGACCTGCAGTCTGTGGCCGCTTCTCCAGTTATTCCCCTACAGACTAGAGGATTTCTGTTATTCCCTGTTTGGACTTAAATAAACTCTGTTTCTGTTAAGTCGCTTTTGGGTCCTCTTTCACCTGCATGACAGAAGGAACCGACCAAGGAATGGACCCAGCGACTTCAGACGCTGTTACACTGCCGTCGAGATCCAAGGAGCCATGCTCGGCAGACACGAGCAGGAATTGTCTGCTGCTTGCCGTGGAGAACCTGGCCGCTCAGGTTTCCGACCTCTCTGGACAGTTCCAGAGTCTACGTCTCGTGCCACCTGTTACTTCCTGGCCTGCCGAGCCTCCAGAACCTAGGGTTAATAACCCACCTTGCTACTCCGGGCAGCCCACTGAGTGCCGCTCCTTTCTCACGCAGTGTGAGATTGTGTTCTCTCTCCAACCCAACACATACTCTAGAGAGAGAGCTCGGGTTGCTTACGTCATTTCACTCCTTACTGGCCGGGCTCGAGAATGGGGCACAGCTATCTGGGAGGCAAGGGCTGATTGCTCTAACAAGTTCCAGAACTTTAAAGAGGAGATGATTCGGGTTTTTGACCGTTCAGTTTTTGGTGGGGAGGCTTCTAGGGCCCTGGCTTCCTTGGTCCATAACGGATTATTCTATTGAGTTTCGCACTCTTGCTGCCTCTAGTGAGTGGAACGAGCCGGCGCTGCTCGCTCGTTTTCTGGAGGGACTCCACGCAGTGGTTAAGGATGAGATTCTTCCCGGGAGGTTCCTTCAGATGTGGACTTTTGATTGCTCTCGCCATCCGCATAGAACGACGGGTAGATCTTCGTCACCGGGCTCGTGGAAGAGAGCTTTGTTTCCCTGCTCCGCATCGCAACCATCTCCCTCCTCTGGCTTTGAGACTGAGCCCATGCAGCTGGGAGGGATTCGCATCTCGAATAAGGAGAGGGAACGGAGGATCACCAACCGCCTGTGCCTCTATTGCGGAGTTGCTGGACATTTTGTTAATTCATGTCCAGTAAAAGCCAGAGCTCATCTGTAAGCGGAGGGCTACAGGTGAGCGCAACTACTCAAGTCTCTCCATCAAAGTCCTGTACTACTTTGTCGGTCCACCTACGCTGGACCGGTTCGGGTGCTATGTAGTGCCTTGATAGACTCTGGGGCTGAGGGTTGTTTCATGGACGAAGCATGGGTTCGAAACATGACATTCCTTTCAGAGAGTTAGAGAAGCCTACGCCCATGTTCGCCTTAGATGGTAGTCATCTTCCCAGTATCAGATTTGAGACACTACCTTTAACCCTCACAGTATCTGGTAACCACAGTGAGACTATTTCTTTTTTGATTTTCCGTTCACCGTTTACACCTGTTGTTTTGGGTCATCCCTGGCTAGTATGTCATAATCCTTCTATTAATTGGTCTAGTAATTCTATCCTATCCTGGAACGTTTCTTGTCATGTGAAGTGTTTAATGTCTGCCATCCCTCCCGTTTCTTCTGTCCCTACTTCTCAGGAGGAACCTGGCGATTTGACAGGAGTGCCGGAGGAATATCATGATCTGCGCACGGTCTTCAGTCGGTCCCGAGCCAACTCCCTTCCTCCTCACCGGTCGTATGATTGTAGTATTGATCTCCTTCCGGGGACCACTCCTCCTCGAGGTAGACTATACTCTCTGTCGGCTCCCGAACGTAAGGCTCTCGAGGATTATTTGTCTGTGTCTCTTGACGCCGGTACCATAGTGCCTTCTTCTTCTCCGGCCGGGGCGGGGTTCTTTTTTGTTAAGAAGAAGGACGGTACTCTGCGCCCCTGCGTGGATTATCGAGGGCTGAATGACATAACGGTTAAGAATCGTTATCCGCTTCCCCTTATGTCATCAGCCTTCGAGATTCTGCAGGGAGCCAGGTGCTTTACTAAGTTGGACCTTCGTAACGCTTACCATCTCGTGCGCATCAGAGAGGGGGACGAGTGGAAAACGGCGTTTAACACTCCGTTAGGGCATTTTGAGTACCGGGTTCTGCCGTTCGGTCTCGCCAATGCGCCAGCTGTTTTTCAGGCATTAGTTAATGATGTTCTGAGAGACATGCTGAACATTTTTGTTTTTGTCTATCTTGACGATATCCTGATTTTTTCTCCGTCACTCGAGATTCATGTTCAGCACGTGACGTGTTCTACAGCGCCTTTTAGAGAATTGTCTCTACGTAAAGGCTGAGAAGTGCTCTTTCATGTCTCCTCCGTTACTTTTCTCGGTTCCGTTATTTCCGCTGAAGGCATTCAGATGGATTCCGCTAAGGTCCAAGCTGTCAGTGATTGGCCCGTAAGGTCACGTGTCGAGTTGCAGCGCTTTTTAGTTTCGCTAATTTCTATCGGCGTTTCATTCGTAATTTCGGTCAAGTTGCTGCCCTCTCACAGCTCTTACTTCTGTCAAGACGTGTTTTAAGTGGTCCGGTTCCGCCCAGGGAGCTTTTGATCTTCTAAAAGAACGTTTTACGTCCGCTCCTATCCTACTCCTGACGTCACTAGACAATTCATTGTCGAGGTTGACGCTTCAGAGGTAGGCGTGGGAGCCATTCTATCCCAGCGCTTCCAGTCTGACGATAAGGTTCATCCTTGCGCTTATTTTTCTCATCGCCTGTCGCCATCTGAGCGCAACTATGATGTGGGTAACCGTGAACTGCTCGCCATCCGCTTAGCCCTAGGCGAATGGCGACAGTGGTTGGAGGGGGCGACCGTTCCTTTTGTCGTTTGGACAGACCATAAGAACCTTGAGTACATCCGTGCTGCCAAACGACTTAATGCCCGTCAAGCTCGTTGGGCGTTGTTTTTCGCTCGTTTCGAGTTTGTGATTTCTTACCGTCCGGGTAGCAAGAACACCAAGCCTGATGCCTTATCCCGTCTGTTTAGTTCTTCTGTGGCTTCTACTGATCCCGAGGGATTCTTCCTTATGGGCGTGTTGTCGGGTTAACAGTCTGGGGAATTGAAAGACAGGTTAAGCAAGCACTCACGCACACTGCGTCGCCGCGCGCTTGTCCTAGTAACCTCCTTTTCGTTCCTGTTTCCACTCGTCTGGCTGTTCTTCAGTGGGCTTACTATCCCGGTGTTCGAGGCACTCTTGCGTCTATTCGCCAGCGCTTTTGGTGGCCGACTCAGGAGCGTGACACGCGCCGTTTCGTGGCTGCTTGTTCGGACTGCGCGCAGACTAAGTCGGGTAACTCTCCTCCTGCCGGTCGTCTCAGACCGCTCCCCATTCCTTCTCGACCATGGTCTCACATTGCCTTACATTAACATCTGCCTTTGTCTGCGGGGAAGACTGTGATTCTGACGGTTGTCGATAGGTTCTCTAAGGCGGCACATTTCATTCCCTCGCTAAACTTCCTTCCGCTAAGGAGACGGCACAAATCATTATTGAGAATGTATTCAGAATTCATGGCCTCCCGTTAGACGCCGTTTCAGACAGAGGCCCGCAATTCACGTCACAGTTTTGGAGGGAGTTCTGTCGTTTGATTGGTGCGTCCGTCAGTCTCTCTTCCGGGTTTCATCCCCAGTCTAAACAGAGAGGGCCAATCAGACGATTGGTCGCAACACGCAGCCTTTCTTTCAGAAACCCTGCGTCTTGGGCAGAACAGCTCCCCTGGGCAGAATACGCTCACAATTCGCTTCCTTCGTCTGCTACCGGGTTATCTCCGTTTCAGAGTAGTCTGGGTTACCAGCCTCCTCTGTTCTCATCCCAGCTTGCCGAGTCCAGCGTTCCCTCCGCTCAACGTTTGTCCAACGTTGTGAGCGCACCTGGAGGAGGGTGAGGTCTGCACTTTGCCGTTACAGGGCAAGACGGTGAGAGCCGCCAATAAACGCAGGATTAAGAGTCCAAGGTATTGTTGCGGCCAGAGAGTGTGGCTTTCCACTCGCAACCTTCCTCTTACGACAGCTTCTCGTAAGTTGACTCCGCGGTTCATTGGTCCGTTCCGTGTCTCCCAGGTCGTCAATCCTGTCGCTGTGCGACTAACTTCTTCCGCGACATCTTCGTCGCGTCCATCCTGTCTTCCATGTCTCCTGTGTTAAGCCCTTTCTTCGCACCCCGTTCGTCTTCCCTCCCCCCTCCCGTCCTTGTCGAAGCGCACCTATTTACAAGGTACATAAGATCATGGACATGCGTTCTCGGGACGGGGTCACTAATACTTAGTGGATTGGGAGGGTTACGGTCCTGAGGAGAGGAGTTGGGTTCCGTCTCGGGACGTGCTGGACCGTTCACTCATCGATGATTTCCTCCGTTGCCGCCAGGATTCCTCCTCGAGTGCGCCAGGAGGCGCTCGGTGAGTGGGGGTACTGTCATGTTTGTCATTTATTATCATGTCTTGTCCCTGTGCTCCCCATTCTATTCGTTTCCCTCTGCTGGTCTTATTTGGTTCTTTCCCTCCTTCTATCCCTCTCCACTCTCTCGCTCTCTCTTCTCTCTATCGTTCCGTTCCTGCTCCCAGCTGTTCCTATTCCCCTAATCATCATTTAGTCTTCCCACACCTGTTCCCGATCCTTTCCCCTGATTAGAGTCCCTATTTATTCCTTTGTGTTCCGTTCCTGTCCCGTCGGTTCCTTGTTTAGTATTCACCATGCTGTGATTGCGTTTCGCCCTGTCCTGTCGTGTTTTTGCTGTGATTGTGTATCGCCCTGTCCTGTCGTGTTTTTTGCCTTCATCAGATGCTGCGTGTGAGCAGGCGTCTCTGTCAACTACGGCCTGCGCCTACCCGAAGCGACCTGCAGTCTGTGGCCGCTTCTCCAGTTATTCCCCTCTACAGACTAGAGGATTTCTGTTATTCCCTGTTTGGACTTAAATAAACTCTGTTTCTGTTAAGTCGCTTTTGGGTCCTCTTTCACCTGCATGACAGTATGTGTATAAATGTGTGTGTATACTGTATGAAATTTACCAAAATATATAAAATATGTTAGATGATGTATTATTTTCTGTTACTTCTGTTGGCGTCGTTTCCTTTTGAGACTTATCTGTATCTCCTCCTGGTAACACAGAGATGCATAATAAGGGACTAATGCTAATTAACATAAACATAAACACTAACACTAACATTAACACTAACATTAACATAAACACTAACACAAACACAAACACTAACACTAACATTAACATAAACACTAACACAAACACAAACACAAACACAAACACAAACACAAACACAAACATTAACACAAACATTAACACAAACATTAACACTAACACTAACATTAACATTAACATTAACATTCACATTAACACAAACACTAACACTAACATGTCCTGACTCTCCAGTGGGTGGGTCTGTCAGGTCCTGGCTGATTGACATCGATGTCATTCCATGCCCAAACCAGTTGAGAGCTGAACACTCTTGCTGCCTGCAGATTCTGTTGAAACTAGGCTATGTGGATATATTCCACATGCTTTGCGATTGGGTAGGCTACTTTGTGCCCAATTTCTCTTTTGTACTTTATAACTGATAAATCATACACCTCCACTACACTACTTTGATACACATCAGTAGGGATTAAGAAGTGAGTATACGCAATGCCCACTGAAAAAAAGTGGGTACACGGTTATACCTGTGTATACCCTCTACTACACTGTACCTGTGTATACCCTCTACTACACTGTCCCGAGACGAGACCGAGTCAAGACCGCATGACACCGAGACAAGACCGAGTCAAGACCGCATGACACCGAGACAAGACCGAGTCAAGACCGCATGACACCGAGACAAGACCGAGTCAAGACCGCATGACACCGAGACAAGACCGAGTCAAGACCGCATGACACCGAGACAAGACCGAGTCAAGACCGCATGACACCGAGACAAGACCGCATGACACCGAGACAAGACCGCATGACACCGAGACAAGACCGAGTCAAGACCGCATGACACCGAGACAAGACTGCATGACACCGAGACAAGACCGCATGACACCGAGACAAGACCGTGTCAAGACCGCATGACACCGAGACAAGACCGAGTCAAGACCGCATGACACCGAGACAAGACCGAGTCAAGACCGCATGACACCGAGACAAGACCGAGTCAAGACCGCATGACACCGAGACAAGACCGAGTCAAGACCGCATGACACCGAGACAAGACCGCATGACACCGAGACAAGACCGCATGACACCGAGACAAGACCGAGTCAAGACCGACACCGACAAGACTGCATGAGACAAGACCGAGTCAAGACCGCATGACACCGAGACAAGACCGAGTCATAATGTGGTAACGAGACCGAGTCAAGACCGAGACGGGTCCCGAGTACTACAGCATCGACTACCCGTATGTAATCCAGGTTGTAAAAACGTTAGGTTTGAGCAGCATTAATGACTTGAGTTTGATGTTATTATTTGGTTCTACTCTCACCTGAGAGGTGTTTGGTACAGCTCAGAGTTGGCAAAATTGACCGTCTCAAATCCAATGGCGACAGAAAGCCTCCCAATGATTTCTATGGCTTTCTTCAGCCACAGATAGTCTATAGAAGATGAAAAGAGAAGGGTGAATAGATTAAACTACCCATCATATTTTAACGGCCAAATTATGCAGAATGGTCATCCCAGAAATGTTAAGGATGGGAATACAACAGATAATCTCATAACGAAAGGAAACGATCAGAAATAAAGAGAGGAATTTAAAAACGAATAAAAGGGGGAAAAGCAACTCTCAGAATCCATCATTTTCAGTCTGAGCTTCACCATGTCAGTTATCATCAGAGTTGTGTAACTGAGTTTTAATTGGTTCTTCACCATGTCAGTTATCATCAGAGTTGTGTAACTGAGTTTTAATTGGTTCTTTACCATGTCAGTTATCATCAGAGTTGTGTAACTGAGTTTTAATTGGTTCTTCACCATGTCAGTTATCTTCACCATGTCAGTTATCATCAGAGTTGTGTAACTGAGTTTTAATTGGTTCTTCACCATGTCAGTTATCATCAGAGTTGTGTAACTGAGTTTTAATTGGTTCTTCCATGTCAGTTATCATCAGAGTTGTGTCTTTACCATGTCAGTTATCATCAGAGTTGTGTAACTGAGTTTTAATTGGTTCTTCACCATGTCAGTTATCATCAGAGTTGTGTAACTGAGTTTTAATTGGTTCTTCACCATGTCAGTTATCATCAGAGTTGTGTAACTGAGTTTTAATTGGTTCTTCACCATGTCAGTTATCATCAGTTATGAGTTTTAATTGGTTCTTCACCATGTCAGTTATCATCAGAGTTGTGTAACTGTTTTAATTGTTCTTCACCATGTCAAACATCAGAGTTTGTAACTGAGTTTTAATTGGTTCTTCTTCACATCATTGTGTAACTGAGTTTTAATTGGTTCTTCACCATGTCAGTTATCATCAGAGTTGTGTAACTGAGTTTTAATTGGTTCTTCACCATGTCAGTTATCATCAGAGTTGTGTAACTGAGTTTTAATTGGTTGACCTCCATCTTCAGCTTGAAATGCCACCACCAGGAACAACGTGGGATTGAATCCCACCCCAACCACTTCTCACTTTCTCCTCTCTACAATAATATCTGCATTCTGAGCTTAATAATATAATAATGCAGAAAGTGGACAAGTCTCTATTCTCCTATTTCAAATAATACATTCAAATACCAACTCACCTACTGAGACGAAGGGCACTATGAGGCAGGCAACTCCTCCTATGAAGTTAGACACAGCCATGAGAGGTCTCCGTCCAACCCTGTCCACCAACAGGTAGAAGATGAGGCCGATGGGCAGCTCCACGGCTGCAGAGATGAAGAAATCCCGGAAGATATTGTTTCCAGTGATCGCTAGGCGGAGAACCAAACCTTGAAAAACCACTGCGCTCGTGAACCTTGGAGGAAGACCAGCAGGAAGAGGTCCATGTGGAATGTAGCCCATGACAGAGACAGGGTTTTGGATTCATTGATCTGAGGACTTCATGTACAGGTGAAGTATTATTTGATGGGCGTCACAGAACAGCATGCGACACTCACCTGGCACAACATTCATTTCCATGGTGATGAGAAGGATGTGTGGCATTTGTTCAATTAAATGCAGTAAATGATTTTTCTCCAGTTGAGTGCAGCATGATATGATACAAACTGCATCTGAATGCAGCCTAGTCTATTCCAAATAAACTCTTTGAGTGGAACAGTAAACATCATGTACAGTGCACATTCCATTTCAAATGTGTCTGGCACCAGCCATGACAGTTATTTGGTGTATGTGGTGAATTTTCTAAACTCTTAGTACAAACATCCAAACTGGTAAACACTTGTAAAGAAACCAGTTTAACATTCAAAACCTTTCATTGTGCATTCATTTTGTTTGTAGACATCACCACACAACCATTGACAAAAAGATATATGTGTTGTGGATGGGATAGAGGAAAGGTCACAGGTTCAATCCCAGAGCTCGGCACTGGTTTAAATTTGTTCTGTTTCAACCCTGTCTCAAACCTTAACCCTTTACCTTCAAAATTCGGGAATTACTACCTAAACTTGACCTTCCATATTTGACGTTTACCCCCGCACTGGACAAACGTTAAATACTCAAGTGAGACCGTGATATCTTGTTGCCCAGTTGGCTTGTCTCTTACCAAGCGTAGATGAGGATCAGAGTGTTTCTCCTCATGTTGGACGTCCTAAACAGATCCATGAATGACGGACGACTTATCTCTGCCTCCTGCTCCTGCTTCTCCTCCAGAGGATCAAACTGAAAAAAGACTGATATGTGATAAGTGATATGCCTGATGATACCCCCCCCCCCCAGTGTGTGTATAATTTTATGCTAACCATAACCATATTCAGAAGAGAGCTCCCTAAAGCACAACAAGATGTTTCAGACACTACTCCAAAGAGAGCTCTCTGAAGCACAACCAGATGTTTCAGACACTACTCCAAAGAGAGCTCTATGAAGCACAACAAGATGTTTCAGACACTACTCCAAAGAGAGCTCTATGAAGCACAACAAGATGTTTCAGACACTACTCCAAAGAAAGCTCTCTGAAGCACAACAAGATGTTTCAGACACTACTCCGAAGAGAGCTCCCTGAAGCACAACAAGATGTTTCAGACACTACTCCAAAGAGAGCTCTCTGAAGCACAACCAGATGTTTCAGACACTACTCCAAAGAGAGCTCTATGAAGCACAACAAGATGTTTCAGACACTACTCCAAAGAAAGCTCTCTGAAGCACAACAAGATGTTTCAGACACTACTCCGAAGAGAGCTCCCTGAAGCACAACAAGATGTTTCAGACACTACTCCAAAGAAAGCTCTCTGAAGCACAACCAGATGTTTCAGACACTACTCCGAAGAGAGCTCCCTGAAGCACAACAAGATGTTTCAGACACTACTCCGAAGAGAGCTCTATGAAGCACAACAAGATGTTTCAGAAACTACTCAAAAGAGAGCTCCCTGAAGCACAACAAGATGTTTCAGACACTACTCCGAAGAGAGCTCTATGAAGCACAACAAGATGTTTCAGACACTACTCCGAAGAGAGCTCTATGAAGCACAACAAGATGTTTCAGAAACTACTCCGAAGAGAGCTCCATGAAGCACAACGAGATGTTTCAGACACTACTCCAAAGAGAGCTCTATCAAGCACAACAAGATGTTTCAGACACTACTCCAAAGAGAGCTCCCTAAAGCACAACAAGATGTTTCAGACACTACTCCAAAGAGAGCTCTATGAAGCACAACAAGATGTTTCAGAAACTACTCAAAAGAGAGCTCCCTGAAGCACAACAAGATGTTTCAGACACTACTCCGAAGAGAGCTCTATGAAGCACAACAAGATGTTTCAGACACTACTCCGAAGAGAGCTCTATGAAGCACAACAAGATGTTTCAGAAACTACTCCGAAGAGAGCTCCATGAAGCACAACGAGATGTTTCAGACTACTCCAAAGAGAGCTCTATCAAGCACAACAAGATGTTTCAGACACTACTCCGAAGAGAGCTCCCTAAAGCACAACAAGATGTTTCAGACACTACTCCAAAGAGAGCTCCCTAAAGCACAACAAGATGTTTCAGACACTACTCCAAAGAGAGCTCCCTGAAGCACAACAAGATGTTTCAGACACTACTCCCGAAGAGAGCTCCCTGAAGCACAACAAGATGTTTCAGACTACTCCAAAGAGAGCTCTATGAAGCACAACAAGATGTTTCAGACACTACTCCGAAGAGAACTCCCTGAAGCGCAACAAGATGTTTCAGAAATCAAAAGTAGGCAACCTCTCTAAAATTCTCTGGGACAGTTCTCTTATTGCACTTGGTAATGTTTTTAGCGATCCTCATAGCCTCTTTGGTTCTTCGTTGTGACAACAACCAGCGAGGAGATTCTGGAATGAGCCTGAAATGAAAAATATATTTTTATATTTTTATTATAATAATCAGCTTAATTTCATAGGTTTTACTCAAACCCCTGGACACCACACACTATAGGATCATCAAGGTAGATTGCATTTTTATAAAGTATAATTTTGCATTCCAATTTCATAAGTCATGTCACAATGGTTGGTGGCCAGAACAACAACTGTCACCTGTCACCTGTCACCTGTCACCTGTCAGCTGTGTGTGTGTGTGTGTGTGTGTGTGTGTGTGTGTGTGTGTGTGTGTGTGTGTGTGTGTGTGTGTGTGTGTGTGTGTGTGTGTGTGTGTGTGTGTGTGTGTGTGTGTGTGTGTGTGTGTGTGTGTGTGTGTGTGTGTGTGTGTGTGCGTGTGTGTGTGTGTGTCTGCGTGTGTGCGTGCGTGCGTGCGTGCGGAAATATTGACATATTACCAAAAGTAAGTGATGAAGATGAAGCAGGGGAGACTCATGGCCAGCTGCAAGGTTTTCCAGGAGGGCAAGAAGTATGCCAAGAGAGGTAGGATGGCCATCCCAGTGGAATAAAAGGTGTGGGACAGCAATGAGACAAACTTCCGGTTGTTTGAGCCAAAGAACTCAATGACTATCAAAGACAAAAACAAGAAGGACCACAATAACAGAACGTCAAAGCAGGAGCCGGTACAGAACGGAGCCAAAACTTCCCATATCATTCCTCTGAACACTAATACATGGACGCTGACTTTCTACCTAAAAACTGGAAGAACTTGTCCCGATTGGTATTTTTAAATCACCAATGAATGATCTTGAGACTGATTCCCTGACCTGTGAATGTTTTTAATTTGCTGTTTTTGATTTAGTTATACTCTTGTGAATTCTATGGTTTTTACTGGATTACTTGTAGTTTTTCATGTTGTTTGTCTGTAATTCATGCTGTTTGTCTGTAAACCCTCTTGAAAAAGATATTTCAATGAGCCCTTCCTGGTTAAATAAAGGTTACATTTAAAAAAATAGATAAAACATAATAATAAAAAACCTTGTATGGACTGTGTTCCTGTGTTCCTGTGTTCCTGTGTTCCTGTGTTCCTGTGTTCCTATGTTCCTGTGTTCCTGTGTTCCTGTGTTCCTGTGTTCCTATGTTCCTGTGTTCCTGTGTTCCTGTGTTCCTGTGTTCCTGTGTTCCTGTGTCCCTGTGTTCCTGTGTTCCTGTGTTCCTGTGTTCCTATGTCCCTGTGTTCCTGTGTTCCTGTGTTCCTGTGTTCCTGTGTTCCTGTGTTCCTGTGTTCCTATGTCCCTGTGTTCCTGTGTTCCTGTGTTCCTGTGTTCCTGTGTTCCTGTGTCCCTGTGTTCCTGTGTTCCTGTGTTCCTGTGTTCCTGTGTCCCTGTGTTCCTGTGTTCCTGTGTTCCTGTGTCCCTGTGTTCCTGTGTTCCTGTGTTCCTGTGTTCCTGTGTTCCTGTGTCCCTGTGTTCCTGTGTTCCTGTGTTCCTGTGTTCCTGTGTTCCTGTGTCCCTGTGTTCCTGTGTTCCTGTGTCCCTGTGTTCCTGTGTTCCTGTGTTCCTATGTCCCTGTGTCCCTATGTCCCTATGTCCCTGTGTTCCTGTGTCCCTGTGTTCCTGTGTTCCTGTGTTCCTGTGTTCCTGTGTCCCTGTGTTCCTGTGTTCCTGTGTTCCTGTGTCCCTGTGTTCCTGTGTTCCTGTGTTCCTGTGTCCCTGTGTCCCTATGTTCCTATGTCCCTGTGTTCCTATGTCCCTGTGTCCCTGTGTTCCTGTGTTCCTGTGTTCCTATGTCCCTGTGTTCCTATGTCCCTATGTCCCTGTGTTCCTATGTCCCTGTGTTCCTGTGTCCCTGTGTTCCTATGTCCCTGTGTTCCTGTGTTCCTGTGTTCCTGTGTTCCTGTGTCCCTGTGTTCCTATGTCCCTGTGTTCCTGTGTTCCTGTGTTCCTGTGTTCCTGTGTCCCTGTGTTCCTATGTCCCTGTGTTCCTGTGTTCCTGTGTTCCTATGTTCCTGTGTCCCTGTGTTCCTATGTCCCTGTGTCCCTGTGTTCCTATGTCCCTGTGTTCCTGTGTCCCTGTGTTCCTATGTCCCTGTGTTCCTGTGTTCCTGTGTTCCTGTGTTCCTGTGTTCCTGTGTTCCTGTGTTCCTGTGTTCCTGTGTTCCTATGTCCCTGTGTTCCTATGTCCCTGTGTTCCTATGTCCCTGTGTTCCTGTGTTCCTGTGTTCCTGTGTTCCTGTGTTCCTGTGTTCCTGTGTTCCTATGTTCCTATGTCCCTGTGTTCCTATGTCCCTATGTCCCTGTGTTCCTATGTCCCTGTGTTCCTGTGTCCCTGTGTTCCTATGTCCCTGTGTTCCTGTGTTCCTGTGTTCCTGTGTTCCTGTGTCCCTGTGTTCCTATGTCCCTGTGTTCCTGTGTTCCTGTGTTCCTGTGTTCCTGTGTCCCTGTGTTCCTATGTCCCTGTGTTCCTGTGTTCCTGTGTTCCTATGTTCCTGTGTCCCTGTGTTCCTATGTCCCTGTGTCCCTGTGTTCCTATGTCCCTGTGTTCCTGTGTCCCTGTGTTCCTATGTCCCTGTGTCCCTGTGTTCCTGTGTCCCTGTGTTCCTATGTCCCTGTGTTCCTGTGTTCCTGTGTTCCTGTGTTCCTGTGTTCCTGTGTTCCTATGTCCCTGTGTTCCTATGTCCCTGTGTTCCTGTGTTCCTGTGTTCCTGTGTTCCTATGTCCCTGTGTTCCTATGTCCCTGTGTTCCTATGTCCCTGTGTTCCTGTGTTCCTGTGTTCCTGTGTTCCTGTGTTCCTATGTTCCTGTGTTCCTGTGTTCCTGTGTTCCTGTGTTCCTGTGTTCCTGTGTTCCTGTGTTCCTGTGTTCCTATGTCCCTGTGTTCCTATGTCCCTGTGTTCCTGTGTTCCTGTGTTCCTGTGTTCCTGTGTTCCTGTGTTCCTATGTTCCTGTGTTCCTGTGTTCCTATGTTCCTGTGTTCCTGTGTTCCTGTGTTCCTGTGTTCCTGTGTTCCTATGTTCCTGTGTTCCTGTGTTCCTGTGTTCCTGTGTTCCTGTGTTCCTGTGTCCCTGTGTTCCTGTGTTCCTGTGTCCCTGTGTTCCTATGTCCCTGTGTTCCTGTGTTCCTGTGTTCCTGTGTTCCTGTGTTCCTGTGTTCCTATGTCCCTGTGTTCCTATGTCCCTGTGTTCCTGTGTTCCTGTGTTCCTGTGTTCCTGTGTTCCTGTGTGTTCCTGTGTTCCTATGTTCATGTGTTCCTGTGTTCCTGTGTTCCTATGTCCCTGTGTTCCTATATTTCTGTGTTCCTATGTTCCTGTGTTCCTGTGTTCCTATGTTCCTGTGTTCCTGTTTTTCTGTGTTCCTATGTTCCTGTGTTCCTGTGTTCCTATGTTCCTGTGTTCCTGTTTTTCTGTGTTCCTATGTCCCTGTGTTCCTATTTATCTGTGTTCCTATGTTCCTGTGTTCCTGTGTTCCTATGTTCCTGTGTTCCTGTTTTTCTGTGTTCCTATGTCCCTGTGTTCCTATTTTTCTATGTTCCTGTGTTCCTGTGTTCCTGTTTTCCTATGTTCCTGTGTTCCTGTTTTTCTGTGTTTCTGTGTTCTGTTTTTGTGTTCTGTGATTTATAATTTTGCATATATTATTAATACATTTTTACTTTGTAAAAACAATGCCCATGTGTTTCGGTGATGTTATGTGTGACTGCCTTTCTAGTCAACGAAGAGCAGAGAACACCTCCTTTACATAGCAGTATTTCACATTTAAGGCTGGATTCTGGTGCTTCCATACCAGTCACTGTGATTTCAATAAAGAACTTACTAAACACATAGCTGACTGTCCATGCTCCCTTGCAACAGAAGCCCTGGAGAACTCTGAAGAGCAGCAGCAGGGGGTAAGAGGGTGACAGCATCACAACTATCCCTGACACCCCCAGGCCAAACATAGACAGGATGAAACAGGGCTTCCTTCCAAACCTGTTGGAGGAGGAATAATGAAAGTGTAAGAATGCACCTGACATCATTTAAACGATTAAGTAGCATGTCAGAATAAGTACTTTTAAGGAAAGGTAGGACTACTACTGCCGAAAGACAGTAGTAACCTACCTAACTGTGTTTTTACTCTGCTGCATAAGGGGAATGATCCCAGAATACCAATACAGGTTATATTGACAGTATTTATTGACAGTATATAAACAGCTGCTTTGGTGGCATTTACATTGATTGATGCTATGTATTATTATTATCACAGTGTTGAAACAAAATGCTGGTGTACCTGTCTGCCAAGTATCCAGTGACAAAAGCACCAATGAAGAACCCTCCAGCCAGGGACACCTGAATCAAATCTGCAAGCCATGAATCCTCACACACTAAGGAAAACTGGGATAGATAAAGAAACAGGTAAATACATAGATAACCTGAAGTATATTGGTGACAAATGCACCTTTTGTATTGCTGAGAAAACAGATCCTTGCTCAAGGGGGGGAAGTCATGCTTAGTTCAAGATGAAGGAGTGACCCTTCTCACTGATGCTGACATGCTGTCAAATTATCAATGATAAATGTTGCACTTGAACTTTTGTTGGTATTTGAAGTTATCCTGAATAATAGGCTATTCAGTAAATTTACTGACCAGGCACTTGCAACAGATTGTAATTCATTAATTCATTTAGAAAATGTATCCTTCCTATTTGTTTCTCTGGCAGATAAACACACCCCTTTTAAACAATTCAGATTGAAAGATAGATCTAACTCTTGGTTTTGTTCTGAGTTATCTGAGCTTATTCAGATGAGAAATCAGGACTGGGCCAAAGACTCTGTAGTGGACTGGTCATTTTTCAGACAATTGAGAAACAGATGTACAATCTCCATCTCCATCTCTGATCTCTGACTCTACTGGTGATCCTTCTAAATGTTAGAACACAGTCAATTGCACTAAAGCGTACAGATTCCTCTCGTTTCCTGCCTAAGCAAGTTTTGTCTGACGCTGGCATCATAACTGAGAAGAATGGGATGAGTGATGCTTTTAATCATCATTTTATCTCAGAAGTATTTTTATTTGAGGGAAACCGTGGTCTAATTGACGTTGGTCAGTCAATCGAAAGACAATGTGAATCTTTGTTTTCATTTCAGCAATTTACTATCTGTGATGTGCTAGATGCCGTGCTTGTGATTAATGTATACAAAACAATCCACTTGGGCTGATATGCTTGATCCATTTTCGCTGCATCTCTCTGCCCCCCTCATTGCTGAACCATTAAACCATTTATATGATTTTTTTTGGGGGGGGGGGGTATTTATTATGGGTCCTTGGCAAAACCGTATGTTGACAATCACTTCCATTGCTGACTACAAATGATATATAACTGAGCTAATAACTCACGAACTAGCAAAGGATACGAACAAAATGTGCACATGTGGCTACATGCAGCTCTCTCTTTGATCTCATGACAAGCGCATCTACCTGCCACCGCTCCTGCTGTACAAGTAAAAGACACAGATCCATATATGGAAATTGACTATTTGCATAAAGGCCTACTGCAGCGCTGATTGGTTATTCCGCACGAGTCTGTGCACAGTACAGCTGAGTCAGGTGCAATAGAATCCAACTCTGATGCGTTCTGCCTACAACAAAGTATCTTGCATAGTTCGTTTTGTTTCGGTATGTTGCATTGAAAGAGAGGTTAATATTTTGTTGATTCGATCACAATTGTCACAGTTAAGGGAAACGTCGATAGTCTTAACTAACAGGGAAAACTCTAGAAAGTTGAGTGAAAGTCACCCAGTAAATAAGTCTACAATGATTTGGTTTTAAATATACTTAAGAAGCTGAGAATAAAAATATTTTTCTATAGAAATAGGTTCTGCCTCTCGATAAGTAGTAGAAAGCAGGTTATTCAGTCAAAGCTCCTATCTGTCCAAGACTAGTGGTTAGAGCGTTGGAGTAGTAACCGAAAGGTTGCAAGTTCAAATCCCCAAGCTGACAAGGTACAAATCTGTCGTTCTGCCCCTGAACAGGCAGTTAACCCACTGTTCATAGGCCGACATTGAAAATAAGAATTTGTTCTTAGCTGACTTGCCTAGTAAAATAAAGGTAAAATGTAAAAATGTATCACAGGAGGTTGGTGGCACGTTCATTTGTGAGGACGGGCTCGTGGTAATGGCTGAAGCGAAATTATTGGAATGGTATCAAACACACGGTTGCCATTCCATTTGCGACGTTCCAGGCATTATTATGAGCCGTCCTCCCCTCATCACCCTCCACTGTCATCTATATGAACACAGCTGCTACTTCATTAAAGTTGTTAGATGCAGTTTATCATAATACACTGCACGTCATTATGGGCAACGGTTTAGCACTCATCACTGCATTCTAGAATGTTGGTTGTCCCTCTTTGATGTCATGTAGGTTGATACATTGTTTTGCTATGTTTTCCTTTACAAAAAAAATCCCACTGTACCTAACATCATCACTAAACCTCAGACATACTGGATACCACTCCTGGTCTCAGGGATGGATAACTCTGGAAATTCCGTTGGTCTCTACTGAGTTAGGTAAATCAGCTTTCAGTTATTGCATCATAATTGAGGAACAATCTTCAAAATGTCCTGAAATGTGCTGTTTTGATGCCTATAGGTCCATTCAGAAGGCTGATTGAGGACCTTTTTACTGATGAATATCTTTGTTTTTTATGACCATGTTTTTCTTTCTGCTTGTATTTTTATTTAAATTGATGTGTTGTATTTTCTGTAATTTAGTTCAGGGCTCATCTGTAGAATATACATTTCATCTCTCTATGACTCCCTGATAAAATGAAGGTTAAATAAAAAGGAATTAATTCTTCATTCGTTCAATTATTTCTTAGTAGAATTTGAGCTCCTGAACTTCCAGACACAGCGGGGTTTTTTGAAGACCAAATTTACCTCTGAAACGATAGTAGTGCGAGACGGATCAAACACCCAGCCGCTATCGCACGCGACTACCGGTAACTGGGTGAGATTAGAAATCAAGGGCCAGTCGATGAGGTCACTGCAGTTGCTCTGGCTGCCGTTCCAGAACTTCCAGGCCACATCGAACCTCTGGCAGCGGATGTAGGTGCCCAATGCGCCCTGTCCCGACTCATCCAACAGCGGGACGGTGAGTTCACGCAGCTCCTTGTCTGTCCAGTCACATTCATCCTGGATGTGCTCTGTCCCGGAGGTCCGGCACCAGTGTACGGGGGTGTTCCCCAAGAACACGACTCCTACGAGGACGAACGCGAAGGTCAGCACCGGCAGAGACCCGAGGACAGTGATTCTCCTTTGGTATGGTCCGTAATCTCCGATGTGGAAGAACAGGTCATCTAAATTCGGCATTGTTTTATTTCTTTATCTTGGGTTGACAGATGTCACTTGTCGTGTGGAGGGCTCATCATCCTTTTAAAGAGAGGGTCAAGTAAATTGACAAGGCACTTCTTTTGTTCAAGTCAATCATTTGGTTAGGTTGACTCCATGCGTAATTGTACCTTACTACAGATGTAGTATCTTAATTTGATCACTCTGTTGCTGCTGATAATTGTCCTGCACAGCAGGAAATGCAAACTTGTATTGTATTCAATGTTTAAAAATGCTTTTAAAGTTTGTAATTTCAACTTTGAAATGTCAGAATTGATTTGCCCTAACAAAATGTTAACAACTCGTTAAAAAAACAAAACATTTAATTATAATAATTCACATTTCCTTTTTCTTCAGGATCGTTTTCCTGCTGTAGCAAACTGGCTCAAATGAATATCCTACATATGTAGAAGTAGAGGTGGGGCTAGTCTAGAGACTTGTTCAAAGTCCCTCAAAGAGAAGGAGAAGACACTCAAGAAAGGGGCTTCATGACCTAAGCAGGTCTGTGGGCTCAGTAGGCTAATGTAAATTGAACTTGATGTGTACAGATGTATGATCTTAACTTGATCACCCTGTTGCAGAACTTTTCTGCAGTGTAAGAAATGTAAAACTCGTAGTGTATTTGAGATTTTTTTAAGATTCTGCAGGTTGTAATTTACACGTTGAAATTTCAGACTTGATTTTCCTCAACATAAATGTACAGTAATTACAATCCACATAATAATCCTAATGTCCTGTTGCTACATATTATTTTCCTGCTGTAGCAAACTGGCTCAAATTAAGATCCTACATCTGTATAGGTTGACAGTCTGAAGCATTTTCTGCCTGTAGTTGAGTTCAAGGGAGAGGCCTTTTCTTGGTGCTCTGCCCATACACTGTACACTATGCAACATATATATGCAACATATTGCATTTAGCCTATATAACATGCAATATGTAACATGAACATTTTACAATATATGTGACAGGAATTATACAATAATGAGTTGAACATCAAATGACAGTAAACATATTCAGAGTCTAAAAATAATGCAGACTACAATATCCCCTCAGACTTATTTATTTCATAAAATAATTTTATAGAAGAACTGACTAAATGTCACATCTTTCTTTAATTCAATATATAAAGTATGACAATATAACTCACAAGAGTCCATTCAAAGCATTCAAAGGCTGTTTCAATAGGTAATATTGACTATTTTTTTGTTGTTATTTTTTAATCCCCCTTCCACGCAGGAGGCCTTTTTGTCTTTTGGTAGGCCATCACTGTAAATACGAATTTGTTCTTAACTGACTTGGCTAGTTAAATAAAGGTTAAATAAAAAAATATATTTAAAAAATACAAATCGATCTCGTCTGTCCAGTTGTGCAACATTTCAAGAGAGATACGGACAGCTTGTTTATTTTCCTAACTTGGACTTGAGTACCGGGGCACGGGACATAAGAATAAGACAACCACAAGTCAATGCATAACTGTTTTGAGGATTTGTACAGAATGTGAGATTGAATACAAATAAATGTCCCCAAACAATCCCCTTGAAGTTCATTTCCTTTTTTGTCTTTCCTACACACTGCGTTGTCATGGTACCGAAACAAAACAAGGAACAATAATACCAGGACGATATTACATTTCTTTATTCGACAAAGACAAACCCCGCATGTTTACAAATGACACCCTATTCCCACATTAAATAGGTAATAAGGTGCCTAGTCAAAACTAGTGCACTAGGCTATAGGGAATAGTGTGACATTTGAGACAGCCCCCGTAGATAACATGGACGTTCAAAGGAGACCTTGTCCTCATATGAAGCTATGTGTTACCCATCTGGATGTAATAAACAGGACTCTTCATTTTGCACGACAGACCATACATGGGTCACTGCTCTTCAGCAGCTTTTCCTACATCTGGCTTTAATGGTCACAACTGTTATTAAAGTCTACATTTTATAACTTCTAGATCTTCTTTACATTAAAGGCATTAAAAGATCTGAGGACTCATTTTGAAAGTTGTGTGTTTTGACATGTTTCAGATTCACTGAATTCACATTCTCTAAGATACACAGCTGTCTTGAATATGTCATAACGAATAGCGTGTCAATATAACCTGCCCAGGTATACTGCTCTTCATAATACAATGTTTTATTAGTATTTTATACATAATGATCACTAGACTAAAAAAAAAAGATACTAAAGAACTACCTAGAAATAAGTCAAAGCAAAGCTGTGACATTCAAATTATATTTATTCAAATGCATAAGTTAAAATCTGTAAGCAATACAAAGAAAAAATAATTCACAAGGGTATCTGATAAGAAATGAGGGAATATCATATAATGTATCTCTGGACTGATCAGCTACTACAGAACATTTGCTTTGTAATGGGTCTTGATAGTGTCTTATTCAGTGCCTTCAGAAATGATTCATACCCTTTGACTTATTCCACCATTTTTGTGTGTTACAGCCTTTTTTTCTCACCCATTATACACACGATACCCCATAATGACAAAGTAAAAACATGTTTTTCAAATTTTTTTCTTCACATTTATTGAAAATAAAATACAGAAATATCTCATTTACATAAGTATTCAGTCAAAACTTGTTAGTCACCTTTAGCAGTGATTACAGCTGTGAGTCTTTATAGGTAGGTCTTCGGAGCTTTGCACACCTAGATTGTACAATATTGCCCATTATTCTTTAGAAAATTATTCAAATCTGTCAAGTTGGTTGTTGATCATTGCTAGACAGCCCTTTCAAGTCTTGCCATAGATTTCCAAGCAGATTTAAGTCAAAACTGTAACTTGGCCACTCAGGAACATTTACTGTCTTCTCGGTAAGCAACTCCAGTGTAGATTTGGCCTTGTGTTTTAGGTTATTGTCCTGCTGAAAGGTGAATTAATCTCCCAGTGTCTGGTGGAAAGCACACTGAACAAGGTTTTGCCTGTGCCTAGCTCCATTCCGTTGAACTTTTATCCTAAAAAACTCCCCAGTACTTATGGATTACAAGCATACCCATAACATAATGCAGCCACCACTACGCTTGAAAATATGGAGAGTGGTACTCCGTAATGTCACACCCTGACCTTAGAGAGCTGTTTTATTTATCTATTTGGTTAGGTAAGGATGTGATGTGGGGTGGACGTTCTATGTTTTGTTTTCTATGTTTCTTTATTTCTGTCACGTTCTGACCATCGTTCTTGTGTGTTTCCTTCCTTGTGTTTTCCTTGTGTGTTTTCCTTGTTTTAGTGTTGGTCAGGACGTGAGCTGGGTGTGTCTGGTTTGTCTATTTCTATGTTTGGCCTGATATTGTTCTCAATCAGAGGCAGGTGTTAGTCATTGTCTCTGATTGGGAAACATATTTAGGTAGCCTGTTTTGTGTTGGGTTTTGTGGGTGATTGTTCCTGTCTTTGTGGCACCAGATAGGACTGTTTCGTTTTTTTCACGTTTCTTGTTTTGTAGATTGTTGTATTTTCATCTTAATTAAAGATGTACAAAACTAACCACGCTACATTTTGGTCTGCCTCTCTTTCACCAGAAGAAACCGTTACCATTTCTATGTTTTGGCCGGGTATGGTTCTCAATCAGGGACAGCTGTCTGTCATTGTCTCTGATTGGGAATCATACTTAGGTAGCCCTTTTCCCTCATTTCAGGGTGGGTAGTTATCTTTGTTAGTGTAACTATAGCCCGGTAAGCTTCACGGTTGTTTTTCATTTCTTGTTTTGTTGGCGTGATTTTACTAAAAGTAAAATGTACTCTCACCACGCTGCACCTTGGTCTCCTTCCGACGATGGCCGCGACACGTAATGTGTTGTATTGAATTTGCCCCAAACATCAGATTTTGTATTCAGGACAAAAAAATCATTGCTTTGCGACATTTTTTTTGCAGTATTACTTTAGTACCTTGTTGCAAACAGGATGCATTTTTTGTAATATTTTTTATTCTGTACAGGCTTCCTTCTATTCACAGTCAATTAGGTTAATGTTGTGGAGCAACTACAATGTTTTTGATCCATCCTCAATTATGCCCTATCACAGCCATTAAACTCTGAAACTATTTTAAAGTCCCCTTTGGCCTCATGGTGAAATCCCTGAATGGTTTCTTTCCTCTCTGGCAACTGAGTTAGGGAGGACACCTGTATCTGTAGTGAAAGTGTTATTAATAACTTGACCATGCTCCATGGGATATTCAATGTCAGCTTTTTTTGTTTTTTAAACCATCCACCAATAGGCGCCCTTCTTTGTGAGCCATTGGAAAAACTCCTTGGTGTTAGTGGTTGAATCTGTGACTCAAGACATTTAAACTTTTCATGGTTTATTTATTGGTAGAAAATTCAAAAAACATAATTCCACTTTGACATTCTGAGGTATTGTGTAGGCCCGTGACAAAAACATCTACATTTTATCCATTTTAAATGCAGGTCGTAACACAACAAAATGTGACAAAAGTCAGTGGGTGTAAATACTTTCTGAAGGCGCTGTAAAAGACTGTTAGACCATGTGAGATTTGGTTCTCGCTTCTGAGATTAGTTTAGCTAGGTACTGTAGTCTCCTAACAGCTGCTGTTCTTCTCTGGCACTGGAGACCATGGTCCAGGGGTATTCACATCTTACTCTACAAGTACTGCTGTTCTACCTCGATAATTAATTGCGCCCACCTGGTGTCTCAGGTCTAAATCAGTCCCTTATTCGAGGGGAAGAATTTTAAAAAGCAGTGTTCTGTATGCTGCTCTGTACCATCACTCATTCATATATCCTTATGTACATATTCCTTATCCCCTTACACTGTGTATAAGACAGTAGTTTTGGAATTGTTAGTTAGATTACTTGTTGGTTATCACTGCATTGTCGGAACTAGAAGCACAAGCATTTCGCTACACTCACATTAACATCTGCTAACCATGTGTATGTGACAAATACAATTTGATTTGATTTGATTTATTTGTCTATAGGACTGTCAGTATGTACTGCAGGTCTGTCTATAGGACTGTCAGTATGTACTGCAGGTCTGTCTATAGGACTGTCAGTATGTACAGCAGGTCTGTCTATAGTGCTGGCAGTATGTACTGCAGGTCTGTCTATAGGGCTGTCAGTTTCTCTACAGCAGGTCTGTCTATAGGACTGTCAGTATGTACTGCAGGTCTGTCTATAGGACTGTCAGTATGTACTGCAGGTCTGTCTATAGGACTGTCAGTATGTACTGCAGGTCTGTCTATAGGACTGTCAGTATGTACAGCAGGTCTGTCTATAGTGCTGGCAGTATGTACTGCAGGTCTGTCTATAGGGCTGTCAGTTTCTCTACAGCAGGTCTGTCTATAGGACTGTCAGTATGTACTGCAGGTCTGTCTATAGGACTGTCAGTATGTACTGCAGGTCTGTCTATAGGGCTGTCAGTATGTACTGCAGGTCTGTCTATAGGGCTGTCAGTTTCTCTACAGCAGGTCTGTCTATAGGACTGTCAGTATGTACTGCAGGTCTGTCTATAGGACTGTCAGTATGTACTGCATGTCTGTCTATAGGACTGTCAGTATGTACTGCAGGTCTGTCT
The DNA here is from genome assembly GCF_021184085.1 of Oncorhynchus gorbuscha. NCBI lineage: Eukaryota > Metazoa > Chordata > Actinopteri > Salmoniformes > Salmonidae > Oncorhynchus > Oncorhynchus gorbuscha. The sequence goes on along the minus strand of NC_060182.1, from coordinate 89,512,673 downwards.
ATAGGGCTGTCAGTATGTTCTGCAGGTTTCTTTATAGGGCTGTTAGTATGATCTAAACAGCAGGTTTTGCACACACCTACTCATTCAAGGGTTTTTCTTTACTTTGACTATTTTCTACATTGTAGAATAATAGTGAAGACATCAAAACTATGAAATAACACATGTGGAATCATGTAGTAACCAAAATGACCAAGTGTAGTAACCAAAGTGACCAAAGTAACCAAGTGTTGAACAAATCAAAACTTATTTTATATTTGAGATTCTTCAAAGTAGCCACCATTTGCCTTGATGTCAGTTTTGCACAGTCTTGGCATTTTCTCAACCAGTTTCATGAGGTAATCGTCTGGAATGCATTTCAATTAACAGGTGTGCCTTCTTAAAAGTTAATTTGTGGAATTTCTTTCCTTCTTAAAGCGTTTGAGCCAATCATTTGTGTTGTGACAAGGTAGGGGTGGTATAGAGAAGATAGCCCTATTTGGTAACAGACCAAGTCCATGTTATGGCAAGAAAAGCTCAAATAAGCAAAGAGAAACGACAGTCCATCATTACTTTAAGACATGAAGACCCAGAGTTACCTATGCTGCAGAGGATAAGTTCATTAGAGTTACCAGCCTCAGAAATTGCAGCCCAAATAAATGCTTCACAGAGTTCAAGTAACAGACACATCTCAACATCAACTGTTAAGAGGAGGCCTTCATGGTCGAATTGCTGAAAATAAACCAATAAGAAGAAGATACTTGCTTGGGCCAAGAAACACGAGCAATGGACATTAGACTGGTGGAAATTTGTCCTTTGGTCTGATGAGTCCAAATTTGAGATTTTTGGTTCCAACCGTCATGTCTTTGTGAGAAGCAAAGTAGGTGAATGGATGATCTCTGCATGTGTGGTTCCCACTGTGAAACTTGGAAAAGGAGGTGTGATGGTGATTTATTTAGAATTCAAGGCACACTTCACCAGAATGGCTACCAAATCAAATTAAATCAAATCAAATCAAAATCAAATCAAATCAAATTTATTTATATAGCCCTTCGTACATCAGCTGATATCTCAAAGTGCTGTACAGAAACCCAGCCTAAAACCCCAAACAGCAAACAATGCAGGTGTAAAAGCACGGTGGCTAGGAAAAACTCCCTAGAAAGGCCAAAACCTAGGAAGAAACCTAGAGAGGAACCGGGCTATGTGGGGTGGCCAGTCCTCTTCTGGCTGTGCCGGGTAGAGATTATAACAGAAAATGACCAAGATGTTCAAATGTTCATAAATGACCAGCATGGTCAAATAATAATAAGGCAGAACAGTTGAAACTGGAGCAGCAGCACAGTCAGGTGGACTGGGGACAGCAAGGAGCCATCATGTCAGGTAGTCCTGGGGCACGGTCCTAGGGCTCAGGTCCTCCGAGAGAGAGAAAGAAAGAGAGAATTAGAGAGAGCATATGTGGGGTGGCCAGTCCTCTTCTGGCTGTGCCGGGTGGAGATTATAACAGAACGTGGCCAAGATGTTCAAATGTTCATAAATGACCAGCATGGTTGAATAATAGTAAGGCAGAACAGTTGAAACTGGAGCAGGAGCATGGCCAGGTGGACTGGGGACAGCAAGGAGTCCTCATGTCAGGTAGTCCTGGGACATGGTCCTAGGGCCCAGGCCAGTTGAAACTGGAGCAGCAGCATGGCCAGGTGGACTGGGGACAGCAAGGAGTCATCATGTCAGGTAGTCCTGGGGCATGGTTCTAGGGCTCAGGTCCTCCGAGAGAGAGAAAGAAGGAGAGGAAGGAGAGAATTAGAGAACGCACACTTAGATTTACACAGGACACCGAATAGGACAGGAGAAGTACTCCAGATAAACAAACTGACCCTAGCCCCCCGACACATAAACTACTGCAGCATAAATACTGGAGGCTGAGACAGGATGACCACAGCATGTTGCAACGATATGCCATCCCATCTGGTTTGCACTTAGTGGGACTATCATTTGTTTGTCAACAGGACAATGACCCAACAAACCTCCAGGCTGTGTAAGGGCTATTTGACCAAGGAGAGTGATGGAGTGCTGCACCAGATGACTTGGCCTCCACTATCCCCCCGACGTCAACCCAATTGTGTCACGAATCCCGCTTCCTGAGTCTGTGTTTGCCTGTGTTTCTGTCCTGGAGTGTGTTTCCGGTGTCCTGGAACGCACCCTGTCTGGTTGCCGGGCAAATTAGCTTGTTGGGAGATCGATGTTCACCCGCACCTGTATCCCATCAGTAATCTGCACACCTGTCCTGATCATCACCTCTCCCCTTCCAAAGTTCTGACCTGACATCCATTCCCTGCCGGATCGTTAGCCATGAACAGTATGTTGCGCCCACGAAACCAGCCTCCAGTTTATAGAGTTTGTTTTGTTTTGTTTTATTGTTTTGTACGTCTTGCTTACCTACCGCCGTTTGTTTTGTCTACAGCCATTCACCTGGAACCCATACCCCATCCCTGTCTGCTCGTCGCCAGTGTGTTGTTATCCATTGGATCTGCCTATCCACTCCCATCAACCCACCTCCGCTGCCCGCTCCTCCACCCGGAACTATCTACCTCCACGTTCTAATTGATTAATAAATACTCACCATCTTTATACTCACATTGTCCTGGTCTGCTTCTGGGTCCAATTCCGGTAAACCCTGACAAATTGAGATGATTTGGGATGAGTTGGACCGCAGAATGAAGGAAAAGCAGCCAACAAGTGCTCAGCATATGTGGGAACTCCTTCAAGACTGTTGGAAAAAGCATTCCAGGTGAAGCTGGTTGAGAGAATGCCAAGAGTGTGCAAAGCTGTCATCAAGGCAAAGGGTGGCTACTTTGAAGAATCTCAAATCTCAAGTATATTTTTTATTTGTTTAACACTTTTTTGGTTATTACTACATGATTCCATGTTGTTTCATAGTTTTGATGTCTTCACTATTATTCTACAATGTAGAAAATGTTTAAAAAATAAAGAAAAACACTTGAATGAGTAGGTGTGTCCAAACTTCTGACTGGTACTGTATATCAGCCTACTCCCAGCTGTATAAAGTCCTCAACAAACATTCTCTCTACATGTAGAGAGAGATAGAGAGCAATAACAGTAGATAATCTGTGTAATGTCTGTGTGTGCTGTTCAAAGGTTAATATAATGTGATGAATGAGATAAAGTTGATTATTACTAAATGCATTGGCTCTAATAAAGTTGATCTCACAAAGGTGTTTACATTCAATGTTAATGGTTCTCATTAGGAAAGGTAGCTATGCTAGATGTCTTACTGGTAGTTTCTCGTCCACAGTTCCTCAGCTTCCTTTTTCTTGTTCACAGTGAGGCTGGTGGGGAATAATAATCCATGTATTTTATTGTTTGTAAACATATCTGGTAATCACGTACAATAATAATCATTTAATATATGTAGGCTAGAAGCTGCATCATCAGTGCCTGAAAGCTTTAATTTAGTATCAGCACACAAGTGAATATAAATGATTTATGAATGGACAAAAGCACGTTTTTATTGTTTATTGTTAAAAATTCCATTCAAACAAGTTATGATCACATGGTCTCCATCTCTGATTGTAATTTACTGTAACTACACCGACCCTAGTCTAGTCAACTGACTCCATATCCCTATCTCTCTGCTCCTGGGCTTCGTCTTCTTCAGCTGCTGTCTTGTCTCCGTTACACCCCTCTATGTGATTCTTCTCTGGGGCCTTGGTTTCCTCGTTACTGGCCTCTGGGGCCTCAGTGTGTCCATGTGGCTCTGTGGTGGTCTCCTCCTCTTCCTCGTTGTCAAAGAACTCAGGCGGCACGACGTTGGAAAGGGTGAAGGACATTTGAATCTCCTGTAGACGGGCCTTCTGGGCCTTCAGGTCAGCCAGCTCTCTGGTCAGGGGGGTTGCAGGAGCGGGATTTTCAGTAGCAGGAGTTACGACTACGGGGGTCTCTATGAGAACAGGGGTTACGACTGCGGGGGTCTCTATAGGAACAGGGGTTACGACTGCGGGGGTCTTTATAGGAACAGGGGTTTCAGTAGCAGGGGGTTCAGTAGCCCTGGGGTTTTCAGAGGGTGTCTCACTGGGCTTTTCAGTAGCAGGTACCCCTGGATTCTCCTTCTCTTTTGTCTCCGCTACACTGGTGGCAGCCGCTGGATTAGCTTCCTGGAGCTTATGAGAGAGACTGTTCCTCTCCTCCTGCAGAGCCCGGCACAGTTTCTCCAGCTTCTGAGTCTTCAAGGTGAACAGCTCAAACTCCTTCTCCTTCAAGGTTTTCTGAATGGGGTAAAAAAGATACAGGGTGAGATTCGTCAAGATAAATCACAGCCATCATCCCAAATGTCCTTCTATTCCCTATGTGGTGTCTATAGCCAATAGGGCTATGGTCAAGAGTAGTGCACTGCACGAGGGAATAGGGTGCCATTTGGTACGCAAACACTATCTCCACCATGAGTCAAAGAAGATCTACAGTCATATTTAAGTCTTTGTTGCTTGTTTGTCTTTCATTGGGGTGGCAGGGTAGCCAGTGGTTAGAACATTGGACTAGTAACCAAAAGGTTGCAAATTCAAATCCCCGAGCTGACAAGGTACAAAATCTGTCGTTCTGCCCCTGAACAGGCAGTTAACCCAATGTTCCTAGGCCGTCATTGAAAATAAGAATTTGTTCTTAACTGACTTGCCTGGTTAAATAAAGGTAAAATATATATTTTTTTTAAAGATAGGCTGCAGATAGCTATCCCCCAAGCTATGCTAACCAGCTGCAGATAGCTATCCCCCAAGCTATACTAACCAGCTGCAGATAGCTATCGCCCTCAAGCTATGCTAACTACCAGCTTAAAGCTTGGCTAAACACAAGGTCATCATTGAAAATAAGAATTTGTTCTTAACTGACTTGCCTGGTTAAATAAAGGTAAAAAAATAAAAATGTCTTTGATAGAGGGGGAACATAAAAGCACACTGGGTAATGGATGAAACATGTATGGTATCTTACGTCTGTGAGCATATCGATAAGAGCTTTGTTGCAGCCCTCAAAACGGCTTTTCCATTGGATAGACTCCTTCTCCAGCTTCCTCATCTTCTTGGACATCTACAAGACAAAACATAAAGACAGTTCAATTGAAAAGTAAGGGATAATCAACAATGGGCTATACGCTCTACGGAAAATAATGAACGACATGGAAGGTATGTTCCACGACACGCTTGCAGAGTTCAACCAAACTTCCACAGAGTTGCATTATTTTCCAGAGAACGCATAGAGCCCAGAGTTGATTATCCCTGTTATACAATGGCTATAATTGAACACGTTTGCCACTAGAAATGTGTTCATTTGCAGGTCGAAATCTGTTAAACATCAACTGAAATAGCTCGCAAGTTTACTAGATACGACAGTAACTGTCAGCTGCCTTGGTTACCGAACAAACAGACTTGCTAGTTTAACTAACCAAACCATCTGTCCTAGCTTGCTATTATGAATATCGAATTTGACAATGCCAATAATGTTTTCAATTCGACTTTTGCTTTCAAAAGCAGCTCAAACAAAGAACATGTAAGAATGGGGGGGGTATATTGACCATATACCACAAAGCCATGAGGTGTCTTATTGCTATTATAAACTGGTTACCAACCTATTTAGAGAAGTAAAAATAAATGCTTTGTCAAACCCGTGGTATACTGTCTGATATACCACGCTATCAGCCAATCAGCATTCATGGCTCAAACCACCCAGGTTATAATGGGTATTATACCCATGGTTCTAATCCTGAATGCTGTATGGTTAAAACTGCTTTCCAGCCTCTGGATCTGACAGATACAGACCCAGATTCGATCCCAGGCTGTGTCGCAGCCGTCTGTAACCGGGAGACCCATGAGGCGGCGCACAATTGGCCCAGCGACATCCGGCTTAGGGGAGGGTTTGGCCTGCCAGGATGTCCTTGTCCCATTGCGCTCTAGTGACTCCTTATGGTGAGCCTGGTGCATGCATGCTGACTTCGGTCAACAACAGTTGTGCGGTGTTTCCTCCAACACATTGGTGCAGGCTGGCTTCCGGGTTTAGCGAGCAGTGTGTCAAGAAGCAATGCGGCTTGGCAGGGTCATGTTTCGGAGGCTCTCGTGGCTCTCGACCTTTGCCTCTCCCGAGTCCGTAGTGGAGTTGCAGCGATGGGACAAGACTGTAACTACCAATTGGATATTGTTTTAATTAAGAAAACACATTCCAGCCGGTGTCTATTCCACAAGTTACCACCGGCTAAATCTATGATGTTAAAATGTCTATTTTACAATCCACTGTCTCATCAGCCCAGCCAGGGAAATTATAAACTTGATCTCCACTATAAAAAGCATCTAGACATTATCTCACATTTCTTTTAGACTAACATTTAGTTTTCAACAGCAGAAATTTGTATAAACCTTGCGGTCTGTCTCTCCAACATTGTTTCAATATTCAAATTTGATCTCCATCTGTCCCATAGTGATGAACGTGTCGGGACGAGACAGACAGACAGACAGGCAGTGTTTCTCAGCCAGTCTAAATGAATCAGCTGGCATCATTTATGGATATATATACAAAGAAATGTTAATTGAAAAAAAGGTTAAACAAATCCAAGTGCAGCTAGTTTGCAGTCTTTCCAGCTTCAGTTCGAAGTGATTGTGTTAGCTGTGTTGTTGGCTAGCTCCCCTGAACAAAACAAGTGTGCAGATTTTCTATGCCAGCCGAAATCACGCTTCATTATCTCATTGTTGTGGATGTACCCAAATAAATGTCACTAGAAAACAGCTTAAACAAATGCAAATGCAGCTACTTAGCTTTTTTCTGGCTGTACTTTTTTACGTGACTGTAAGTAGCTAGCAAGCAAGGGAAGAGGACGTTGCCAGCCAGTATGGCAATGTAACATTTAGAACCAACGACTGGGTCCCGTCCAGAGATACAGAACAAAAAGGCTGAACGACTGGGTCGTGTCTCTGGCAACCGTACCAATAGAACGAATGACCAGCCGGCTTTGGTAACAACCCTACATTTGTGAGTCGGAACTATATCTTTTGGATGAAATAGTATGAATAAATTCATAAAAATAACGTTTCTATTGAAAATATGTCAATTGTTATTTGAATATGTTGGTAACCCGTTGTATGAAAGTGATAATGCCCTCAAAGCCGGTGTTTGGAAGATATATTGACACGGTTTGCTCTAACAACACCCATGCCAATATCCTCCAAACACCAGCTTCTCGGACATTGTCACTTCAATAATGCAAGCTCTAGAATGCCCTTAGAGCCAATCAGATATTAGTATTCAACAATGCCATGGTATAAATAAATGGAATGTATTTGTGCCATGGCAACACCATTGGTGTCATAAGATTATACATAATGTCATCACTATAGGAGAGATACTGAGAGTAAGCCTTTGGCTACCTTCTCCATGTCCTGTCTGAAGCTGGCGTACACTCCATTGCTCTTTGACACCGTCCCCTGGATTTCATCAAACTTCTCGGAGTACATGGAAATCTGGAGGGAGAAATGAGAAAGTTAAGTGTGTGCAGCAGTATGTAAAAGAGAGAGAGAGAGGGTAGGGGAGACAGACAGAGAGAGAAAGAGGGGAGAGAGAGAGAGGGAGAGGGTAGGGAAGACTGACAGAGAGAGAAAGAGGGGAGAGAGAGAGAGAGAGAGAGAGAGAGAGAGAGAGAGAGAGAGAGAAGACTGACAGAGAGAGAAAGAGGGGAGAGAGAGAGAGAGAGGGAAGACTGACAGAGAGAGAAAGAGGGGAGAGAGAGCGAGGGTAGGGGAGACTGACAGAGAGAGAAAGAGGGGAGAGAGAGAGAGGGAAGACTGACAGAGAGAGAAAGAGGGGAGAGAGAGAGGGAAGACTGACAGAGAGAGAAAGAGGGGAGAGAGAGAGAGAGAGGGAAGACTGACAGAGAGAGAAAGAGGGGAGAGAGAGAGAGAGGGAAGACTGACAGAGAGAGAAAGAGGGGAGAGAGAGAGAGAGAGAGAGTGGGAAGACTGACAGAGACAGAAAGAGGGGAGAGAGAGAGGGAAGACTGACAGAGAGAGAAAGAGGGGAGAGAGAGAGAGGGAAGACTGACAGAGAGAGAAAGAAGGGAGAGAGAGAGAGAAGACTGACAGAGAGAGAAAGAGGGGAGAGAGAGAGAGGGAAGACTGACAGAGAGAGAAAGAGGGGGGAGAGAGAGAGAGGGGGAAGACTGAGAGAGAGAAAGAGGGGAGAGAGAGAGAGAGGGTAGGGGAGACAGAGAGAGAAAGAGGGGAGAGAGAGAGAGGGAAGACTGACAGAGAGAGAAAGAGGGGAGAGAGAGAGAAGACTGACAGAGAAAGAAAGAGGAGAGAGAGAAAGAGAGAGGGAAGACTGACAGAGATACAGAAACAGTCTCCATTTACCTGGGCCTGCATCCCTTCCTCTTGTTCTTTCAGAATCTGCACCTTCACCTGCGACCGTGCCGCCTTATTTATCAACTTCAAAAAATGTCAAATGAAAATATATCAGTTGTGAATTCTTTGCCTTGTCACTGAATAACATTTTTCCATTATGTTTTTTTTGTGTAGCTTATTCCATGTACTGATCTTCAATAATAGACAGCATATGAATACACTGTATGTGATGAAACTCTTCTCAGAGTCAATATGACCTGAAAATAAAATATTTTTAAATTGTGTAAAATCTATTAAGTCAAGTCAAGTGCTGCAAGATACTAACTTACGTGGTCTTTCTCTCGCTTGTGCTTCTCCTCTCCCTCTGCAATGATCATGTTTGCCTGTTCAAGTTTAGTTTCCAACAGCTTCTGCTGCAGGTCTCTATGTTTAAACACCTTTTCCAGGTTCTGTGAGGTAACAAGAGGTAGATTGGGGCACTTTCACTGAGACAAACACTACACGTTTTACACAGCGTTTCCACAGGTAAAGAGTGGCAATGTCTGGTTTGTATCATTGGTGTATTCCTAGTGGTAATATTTTTGCTTGAAATGTGAACTTTGACATCCCATAACCCGAGCCAAGTTCATCAGACACTAACAATAATGAGAAATGAGACAAATGAACCACTGAGCATGGCCTTGACTCAAGGAGGAGCAAGCTTATATTGTCACACAGTGACCCCTATTGTTGCATGGGCCTGTTGTGTTCAATCATGATGGGTTTCTATCTCAGTTGAGTATTGGATTGGTTATAAGTGTGTGTGATGTGAAGTGTGTGTGATGGATGTTTGGAAAATTCACAAATGTTGTGTACAATTTAATACTAACATTGTAACATTTGTTTTATTTTAAAGCATCTTTGAGATTATCATTGTAATGAAAAACACTATTTAAAACACATGTGTGATTGTGTGTTAATAGACAGTACCAGTCAAAAGTTTGGACACACACTCATTCAAGGTTTTTTTTTGTGTTTAAAAAAAAACTATTTTTCTACATTGTAGAATAATATGAGATTCTTCAAAGTAGCCACCATTTGCCTTGATGACAGCTTTGCACACTCTTGGCATTCTCTCAACCAGCTTCATGAGGTAGTCACCTGGAATGCATTTCAATTAACAGGTGTGCCTTTTTAAGTTAATTTGTGGAATTTCTTTCCTTCCGAATGAATTGAGACAATCAGTTGTGTTGTGACAAGGTAGGGGTGATATACAGAAGATAGCCCTATTTGGTAAAAGCAAAGAGAAACGACAGTCCATCATTACTTGAAGACATGAAGGTCAGTCAATGCAGAAAATTTAAAGAACTTTGAAAGTTTCTTCAAGTGCAGTCGCAAAAATCATCAAGCGCTATGATGAAACTGGTTCTAATGAGGACCACCACAAGAAAGGAAGACCCAGAGTTACCTCTGCTGCAGAGGATAAGTTCATTAGAGTTAACTGCACCTCTGATTGCAGCCCATAAATGCTTCAGAGTTCAAGTAACAGACACATCTCAACATCAACTGTTCAGAGAAGCCTGCTTGAATCAGGCCTTCATGGTTGAATTGCTGCAAAGAAACCACTACTAAAGGACACCAATAAGAATAACAGACTTGCTTGGGCCAAGAAACACAAGCAATGGACATTAGACAGGTGGAAATCTGTCCTTTGGTCTGATGAGTCCAAATTTGAGATTTTTGGTTCCAACCGCTGTGTCTTTGTGAGATGCAGAGTAGGTGAACGGATTATCTCTGCATGTGTGGTTCCCACCGTGAAGCATGGAGGGGGAGGTGTGATGTGTGGGGGTGCTTTGCTGGTGACACTGTCAGTGATTTATTTAGAATTCAAGGCACACTTAACCAGCATGGCTACCACAGCATTCTGCAGCGATACACCATTCCATCTGGTTTGCGCTTAGTGGGACTATCATTTGTTTTTCAACAGGACAATGACCCAAAACCCACCTCCAGGCTGTGTAAGGGCTATTTGACCAAGGAGAGTGATGGAGCGCTGCATCAGATGATCTGGCCTCCACAATCATGCGACCTCAACCCAATTGAGATGGTTTGGGATGAGTTGGACCACAGAATGAAGGAAAAGCAGCCAACCAGTGCTCAGCATATGTGGGAACTCCTTCAAGACGGTTGAAATGCATTCCTCATGAAGCGGGTTGAGAGAATGCCAAGAGTGTGCAAAGCTGTTTTCAAGGCAAAGGATGGCTACTTTGAAGAATCTCAAATAGAAAATATATTTGGATTTGTTTAACACTTTTTTGGTTACTACATGATTCCATATGTGTTATTTCATAGTTTTGATGTCTTCACTATTATTCTACTATGTATAAAATTGAATGAGTAGCTGTGTGCAAACATCTTACTGGTACTGTAAGTAAACACATTCAGTTTAAACTGCACTACAATATCCAGAACGTTTGTAACAGGGCTCCGTACCGCCTCTCTTGCGTCGTACTGGGAGATGAGGCTCTTGAGTTTCTCTGCCAGGTCACTGTTCTCCTGACACAGCTTGGTGTTGCGGGTACTGTGCTCCTCGATCTGGACCTGGATGTCTGTCAGCGTGCTCTGGAAGTGAGTGGTGATGTCCTTCCTCTTCAGGTCGTCCTCCCTACACCTCTGGAGGGTCTCCTCCTGAACAATCACATGATACAATCACAGAATACAAGATGATGCACCATTAGGGTTTGTCCCCAATGGCACCTTATTCCCTATGTATTGCACTATGCCAGTTGGACTCCCAGACAAACTCATGTAAGGAGTGAATACACAGACAGTGTATTTACATACTAACCATACACCTGCCATATCATTTTAACTTAGTGAGGGCCACTGGTTGTTGCATCAGACCCGGATCAAATAAATATGCAAAAGTATTTGAGATGCACTTTGATTTAGCTTGATGTTTGAACATTCAAGGCTAATCCATTGGTTTCATTTTAAAGGGCAAAGTAAATCAATAGCATTTCAGGTATTTCAAAGTAGTATTTGATACAATTCTGGTTGGCGGTACTAGTCAGTGCGAGGAGAGCCTCACCTTGGACATGTTACACAGAGTGTTATGGGTACTGAGGCACACTATATATACAAAAGTATGTGGACACCCGTTCAAATGAGTGGATTTGGCTATTTCAGCCAAACACCTGTTGTTGACAGGTGTATAAAATCAAGCACACAGCCATACAATCTCCATAGACAAACATTGGCACTGAAGATACTGAAGCACGTATCACATAAAAATTGTTTGTCCTCGATTGCAACACTCCCGACCGTATTCCAAACTGCCTCTGGAAGCAACATCATCAACACAAGAACTGTTTGTCAGGAGCTTCATGAAATGGGTTTCCATTGCCGAGCAGCCGCACACAAGCCTAAGGTCACCATGCGCAATGCCAAGCATCGGCTGGAGTGGTGTAAAGCTCGCCACCATTGGACTCTGGAGCAGTGGAAATGGGTTCTCTAGATTGATGAATCACGCTTCACAATCTGGCAGTCCGACGGACGAATCTGGGCTTGGCAGATGCCAGGAGAATAATGGTCTGGGGCTGTTTTTCATGGTTTGGGGTAGGCCCCTTAGTTCCAGTGAAGGGAAATCTTAACACTACAGCATACAATGACATTCTAGACGATTCTGTGCTAGAATGTCAAAGAAGGCGCTTTCCTGTTTCAGCATAACAATGCCCCGTTTGTCGAGATCGGTGTGGAAGAACTTGACTGGCCTGCACAGAGCCCTAACCTCAACCTTATCGAACAAATTTGGGATGAATTGGAACTGCGAGCCAGGCCTTATCGCCCAACATCAGTGCCCAACCTCACTCATTTTCTTGTGGCTGAATGGAAGCAAGTCCCAGCAGCAATGTTCCTGTCAGGCGTGTGCGTACTTGTGGTGAAGTCAGGTGCAGGAGAGCAGAGAATTGTGAACAGGCGCACACTTTATTTCGGCAGGAGAAAGATTACAGACGGGCGCGGCTGCTTCAAAAACCTCCAGCCAACAAGGCAAAGTGTAAACCACGCAAAAACAGTCACAAATTGTAAATGTTTAACCATTCAAACAAGCTTCGTGAAAATACACGGAAATAACGAACGCCATCCTGGCGCGTTACAAAACACTTAACACACAAACAATTTCACACAAAAACATGGAGGGGGGGGGGGAGTAAATATATGCAGTGTGATTAGGGAATGTAAACCAGGTGTGAAGGGAACAAGACAAAACAAATGGAACAATGAGAAAATGGAGCGGCGATGGCTAGAAAGCCGGTGACGTCGACCGCCGAACGCCGCCGGAACAAGGAGAGGAGCCGACTTCGGCGGAAGTCGTGACAGTTCCAACATCTAGTGGAAAGCCTTCCCAGAAGACTGGAGGCTGTTATAGCAGCAATGTTCCAACATCTAGTGGAAAGCCTTCCCAAAAGAGTGGAGGCTGTTAAAGCAGCAATGTTCCAACATCTAGTGGAAAGCCTTCCCAGAAGACTGGAGGCTGTTATAGCAGCAATGTTCCAACATCTAGTGGAAAGCCTTCCCAGAAGAGTGGAGGCTGTTAAAGCAGCAATGTTCCAACATCTAGTGGAAAACCTTCCCAGAAGAGTGGAGGCTGTTAAAGCAGCAAAAGGGGACCAACTCCATATTAATACCCATGATTTTGGAATGAGATGTTTGACAGGCAGGTGTCCACATACTTTTGTAATGTAGTGTCATGTAGTGTAAATCATGCTACAATGAGAGGCTCACCTTGAGGGTCTTGTTGTGTCTCTGCAGCTCCCTACACAGGGACTCCAACTTGCTGCGGGCCAGAACAGCCCTGCTGTGTTCACTCTGGAGCTGGTCCTTCTCTTTCATCACCTGGAGAAGCTTCTTCTGCAGAAACTTCAGCTGCTTCTGGTCACCCCGGTGCTCATCCAGCTACACACACACACACACACACACACACACACACACACACACACACACACACACACACACACACACACACACACACACACACACACACACACACACACACACACACACACACACACACACACACACACACACAAATAAAGACACAGAAACACAAACCCACACACATACATAATTTTTCCTCTTCACAAACAAAACAAATCTATGTAGTATAAAGTGCATTTAGAAAGTATTCAGACCCCTTAACTTTTTCCACATTTTGTTACATTACAGCCTTTTTTTCTCATCAATCTACACAATTCCCCATAATGACAAAGCGAGAAAAAAATGAATTTTTTGCATCAGTATTCAGACCCTTTGCTAAAAAAAACTAAATTGAGCTCAGGTGCATCCTGTTTCCATTGATCATCCTTGAGATGTTTCTGCAACTTGATTAGAATCCACCTTTGGTAAATTCAATTGATTGGACATGATTTGGAGAGATGATTTGGAAAGGCACACATCTGTCTATATAATATCCCACAGTTGAAAATGCATGTGTTGTCCGTAGAGCTCAGAGTCAGGATTGTGTCAAGGCACAGATCTGGGGAAGGGTATCAAAACATTTCTGCAGCATTAAAGGTCCCCAAAAACACAGTGGCCTCCATCATTCTTATATTGAAGAAGTTTGGAACCACCAAGACTCTTCTTAGAGCTGGCCACCCGGACAAACTGAGCAATCTGGGGAGAAGGGCCTTGGTCAGTGAAGTGACGAAGAGCCTGACCGTCACTCTGTCAGAGCTCTAGTGTTCCTATGTGGAGATGGGAGAACCTTCCAGAAGGACAACCATCTCTGCAGCACACCACCAATCAGTCATTTAGGGTAGAGTGGCCAGATGGAAGCCACTCCTTAGTAAAATGCACACAATAGCCTGCTTGGAGTTTGCCAAAAGGTACCTAAAGGACTCTCAGACCATGAGAAACAATATTCTCTGGTCTGATGAAACCAAGATTGAACTCTTCGGCTTGAGTGCCAAGCGTCATGTCTTGAGGAAACCTGGCACCATCCCTACAGTGAAGCATAGTGGTAGCAGCATCATGCTGTGGGGATGTTTTTCAGAGGCAGGGACTGAATTGAGCAAAGAGATCCTTGATGAAAACCTGCTCCAGAGCGCTCAGGACCTCAGACTGGGGCGAAGGTTCAGCTTCCAACGGGACAACAACCCTAAGCACACAGCCAAGACAACGCAGGAGTGACTTCAGGACAAGTCTCTGAATGTCCTTGAGTGGCCCAGACAGAGCCTGGACTTGAATCCGATCTAACATCTCTGGAGTGACGTGAAAATAGCTGTGAAAAAGGGGTACACATTTTTTATTTAAAAATAAAAAATATAAATAAATAGCTGTACAGTGACGCTCCCCATCCAACCTGACAGAGCTTTAGAGGATCTACAGAGAAGAATGGCAGAAACTCCCCAAATACAGGTGTGCTGAGCTTGTAGCTTCATACCCAAGAAGACTCAAGGCTGTAATCGCTGCCAAAGTTGCTTCAACAAAGTACTGATTAAAGGGACTGAATACTCATGTAAATGTGATATTTTGTTTATTTTTATGCAAAAATTTCTGAGGGGAAAAAACTATTTAATCCATTTTACAATAAGTCTGTAATGTAACAAAATGTGGAAAAAGTCAAGTGGTCTGAATACTTTCTGAATCCACTGTACGTCTAGACCAGAGATGGCCCACCTTTTGAAAACCCTCGGATTAAATGTTATATTTATTTGGAATCAGTCGGGGTCTCTGTTTAATGTTGCGAAATATAATAGTAGAATACACAAGGTGCAATTTCGAAATGTTGTTGTGCATCAGCAGTTCTCTCTTGTTATTGTCAGTCACTGATAGTCACTCAATTAGCCCATGTCAGCTAACATTTTTTAGATTAGTACGTTAGTCTAGCGGCAAGCTATCTTAATTTGGTAATCCCGGTTGAATTATCACCCGGGGGGCCTGGATTGATTTTATTAGTCAGTCTCACTCAGATATCACACTAAAAACGACAAACATTTCCCTCCGCTGTCATGACGTGCCCTGTGGGAAGGATCATCTCTCTCTCTCTCTCTCTCTCTCTCTCTCTCTCTCTCTCTCTCTCTCTCTCTCTCTCTAACTGCCACACCCCTTCACACAGGTGTGAACAGTCTTTAGACATAGTTTCAGACTATTTGGATATAAAGAGAATCTTTAAGGAACAAAATAAACATGTATTGTGTGACTGGGAGTCTCGTGAGTGCAAACATATGAAGATCATCAAAGGTAAGCGATTATTTGTATTGCTTTTCTGACTTTCATGACCAATCTACTTTGCTGCTAGCTGTTTGTAATGTTTTGTCTGCTGAAAGCTGTCCTCACATAATCACATGGTTTGCTTTCACCGTAAAGCTTTTTTGAAATCTGACACGCCAGGTGGATTAACAACAAGCTAAGCTGTGTTTTGATACATTGCACTTGTGATTTCATGAAAATTAAATATTTTTAGTTATTTAATTTGAATTTGGCGCTCTGCAATTCACCAGATGTTGATGAAAATGATCCCGCTAAAGGGATCGGTGCTCCAAGATTAAAAAACAACAAGAAAATGATGCCGTCTGGTTTGCTTAATACAAGGAACATGAAAATATTTATACTTTTACATTTACTTTTGATACTTAAGTATATTTAAAAACAAATACTTTTGGACTTTTACTCAAGTAGTATTTTAGTAGGTAACTTTCACTTTTACTTGAGTCATTTTCTATTAAGATATATTTACTTTTACTCAAGTATGACAATTGGGTACTTTTTCCATCAGTACTAACTCTGAAGCATGGATCAACACTGCCTCATGGATCAGCATGCCCCGCTCACCAGCTCAGCATGTTTCTTGATGATGGCCTCCAGTTTCTGCTCTGGAGTGCCGAGCTTGTTCAAACTCTGCATCAATAGCATGGCCTCTTTACCTGAACAGAGATCGTGTTATAGTACAGTTAATAACACAAAAACTATTGATACACTGTAACACTAGAACTATTGATACACTGTAACAATAGAACTATTGATACACTGTAACACTAGAACTATTGATACACTGTAACAATAGAACTATTGATACACTGTAACACTAGAACTATTGATACACTGTAACACTAGAACTATTGATACACTGTAACACTAGAACTATTGATACACTGTAACACTAGAACTATTGATACACTGTAACACTAGAACTATTGATACACTGTAACACTAGAACTATTGATACACTGTAACACTAGAACTATTGATACACTGTAACACTAGAACTATTGATACACTGTAACACTAGAACTATTGATACACTGTAACACTAGAACTATTGATACACTGTAACACTAGAACTATTGATACACTGTAACACTAGAACTATTGATACACTGTAACACTAGAACTATTGATACACTGTAACACTAGAACTATTGATACACTGTAACACTATAACCATTGATACACTGTAACACTAGAACTGTTGATTCTGAATAGAACCAAAGAAGAAGAAGAAAAGAACCCACCAAGGCTTTTCAGCATCTTCTTCTCTAGTTTCTGGTCCTTGGCAGTGCTCTTCTTAGTGACCTGCTCCTTCAGCGCCTCCTCTTCCACCTCCTCCTGCTCCGTGGGCTCCTCACTGGCCTCCTGGTAGGTACTGATGATGTCCTCTAGCTGCTTGCTCAGGTCCTCTGTCAAGTCCACCTGACCTTGACCCTGGGCTGGCTCCCCCTGGCCACTCACCTGACACGTCTCCATTCTGATAGGCTAGCAACGAGAGAGAGAATGATACAGCATATAATTAGAATGACTAAAACTAATGTGGTTATATTCTAGTTCAATGTTTCCATGAAGGATGGTCATTAATGAGACAAGTCCTGGAGACTATGCGCTATTACACAAACTCACAATGCAAATCCCCCGATTGGTTCCTCATGCTCGGGTAATGAAAGCAATCAAATACGCTGAGTGTACAAAACATTAGGAACACCTTCCTAATATTGAGTTGCACTCTCCTTTTGCCCTCAGAACAGCCTTAAATAATTGGCCATGGACTCTATAAGGTGTCGAAAGGGTTCCACAGCGATGCTGGCCCATGTTGACTCCAATGCTTCCCACATTTGAGTCAAGTCGGCTGGATGTCCTTTAGGTGGTGGACCATTATCGATACACACGGGAAACTGTTGAGCGTGAAAAACCCAGCAGCGTTGCAGCTCTTGACACACTCAAATCCGTGCGGCTGGCACCTGCTACCACACCCCTGTTCAAAGGCACTTAAATATTTTGTCTTCCCCATTCACCCTCTGAATGACACACGTACACATTCCATGTCTCAATTGTCTCAAGGCTTAAAAATCCTTACTTAACCTGTCTCCTCCCCTTCGTCTACACTGATTGAAGTGGATTTAACAAGTGACATCAATAAGGGATCATAGTGTTCACCTGAATTCACCTAGTCAGTCTATGTCATGGAAAGAGCATGTGTTCCTAATGTTTTGTCCACTCAGTGTATACTAATATACTTCTACTATTATACTACTGTATAAGGGGAAAACATTCAAGCCAAGGTCAATCCAAACTTCAACAGAATGGCTTTAACATCATTTCCAATATTATTCAAACTCGTTTCTCTTGATTTGTATCTATTTAATGACCCTAAATGACATAGTCAATCAGATTCCCAACTTATAATATATCAACTGAAGTCTGGTGGTAGAGCTTGACTGTGGCCTGTTTATGTGCATATAATTAGTCTGCTGCCTGGGTGCAAAGCCTCTACTCATTCTCCACTTCCCGCTGCTCAGTGCTTTCACAGGCAGAGCTGAGTTGTCAGAGCACTTGCCACCTGTTCTGGGCACACATGCTATTTTAGGAACTTCTTAATATGGTCATGTTATTTATTTATTTCAAAACCTCACTTTAGTTGGTATAAATTGTAGTAGTATATGGCTTGATGAAACTAATACCAGCACTTGAAATACCCAGAACAGTGAGTACACAACAGAGTTGCAGTTGCATTTTACCCAGAAGAAGTAACACATGTATTTTTATTGTAATACTATATTCCACAGCTTCCTGTCTAAAAATGGGACACTTTTGCATGTGTATGTATTTCTAATGAATCTTTCAGATAGAGCAGTGTGATTGGACATCGCCCTCCAAGCAGCCTGCCTAATCCATTCCACCAATGACTTTTGGAACCGAACACTAATTTGATACAACAGAAGGCCTATATTGTACTTGACAAGTT
>NC_060182.1:89469094-89471594 GCF_021184085.1 Oncorhynchus gorbuscha | reverse complement strand
ACAGAGGAACATACTGACACCAGTAGAGAGAGAGAGAGAGAGAGAGAGAGAGAGAGAGAGAGAGAGAGAGAGAGAGAGAGAGAGAGAGAGAGAGAGAGAGAGAGAGAGAGAGACAGGGGAACATACTGACACCAACACAAAGAGAAGGACAGGGAAACATACTGACACCAACACAGAGAGAAGGACAGGGACACATACTGACACCAACACAGAGGGAGGGACAAGGATCATACTGACACCAATAGAGAGAGAGAGAGAGAGAGAGAGAGAGAGAGAGAGAGAGAGAGAGAGAGAGAGAGAGAGAGAGAGAGAGAGAGAGAGAGAGAGAGAGAGAGAGAGAGAGAGAGAGAGAGAGAGGAACATACTGACACCAATAGAGAGAGAGAGAGAGAGAGAGAGAGAGAGAGGGGGACATACTGGCACCAGTAGAGAGAGAGAGAGAACATACTGACACCAGTAGAGAGAGAGACAGAGGAACATACTGACACCAATAGAGAGAGAGAGAGAGAGAGAGAGAGAGAGAGAGAGAGAGAGAGAGAGAGAGAGAGAGGGGGACATACTGACACCAATAGAGAGAGACAGGGAACATACTGACACCAGTAGAGAGAGAGACAGAGGAACATACTGACACCAGTAGAGAGGGGGACAGAGGAACATACTGACACCAGTAGAGAGAGAGACAGAGGAACATACTGACACCAGTAGAGAGAAAGAGAGAGAGAGAGAGAGAGAGAGAGAGAGAGAGAGAGAGAGAGAGAGAGAGAGAGAGAGAGAGAGAGAGAGAGAGAGAGAAGACAGAGATAGAGAGAGAGAGAGAGAACATACTGACATACAACCAGAGAGAGAGAGAGAGAGATAGAGAGAGAGGGAGGACATACTGGCACCAGTAGAGAGAGAGGAGAACATGTAAATGACACCAGTAGAGAGAGAGACAGAGGAACATACTGACACCAATAGAGAGAGAGAGAACATAGACACCAGTAGGGAGAGGACATACTGACACCAGTAGAGAGAGAGACAGAGGAACATACTGACACCAGTAGAGAGAGAGAGAGGAACATACTGACACCAGTAGAGAGAAGAGAGAGAGAGAGAGAGAGAGAGAGAGAGAGAGAGAGAGAGAGAGAGAGAGAGAGAGAGAGAGAGAGAGAGAGGAACATACTGACACCAGTAGAGAGAGAGAGAGAGAGAGAGAGAGAGAGAGAGAGAGAGAGAGAGAGAGAGAGAGAGAGAGAGAGAGAGAGAGAGAGAGAGAGAGAGAGAGGGACAGGGGAACATACTGACACCAACACAAAGAGAAGGACAGGGAAACATACTGACACCAACACAGAGAGAAGGACAGGGACACATACTGACACCAACACAGAGGGAGGGACAAGGGATCATACTGACACCAATAGAGAGAGAGAGAGAGAGAGAGAGAGAGAGAGAGAGAGAGAGAGAGAGAGAGAGAGAGAGAGAGAGAGAGAGAGAGAGAGAGAGAGAGAGAGAACATACTGACACCAATAGAGAGAGAGAGAGAGAGAGAGAGAGAGAGAGAGGGGGGGACATACTGGCACCAGTAGAGAGAGAGAGGAGAACATACTGACACCAGTAGAGAGAGAGACAGAGGAACATACTGACACCAATAGAGAGAGAGAGAGAGAGAGAGAGAGAGAGAGAGAGAGAGAGAGAGAGAGAGAGAGAGGGGGGGACATACTGACACCAATAGAGAGAGACAGGGGAACATACTGACACCAGTAGAGAGAGAGACAGAGGAACATACTGACACCAGTAGAGAGGGGGACAGAGGAACATACTGACACCAGTAGAGAGAGAGACAGAGGAACATACTGACACCAGTAGAGAGAGAAGAGAGAGAGAGAGAGAGAGAGAGAGAGAGAGAGAGAGAGAGAGAGAGAGAGAGAGAGAGAGAGAGAGAGAGAGAGAGAGAGAGAGAGAGAGAGAGAGAGAGAGAGAGAGAGAGAGAGAGAGGGGAACATACTGACATCAGTAGAGAGAGAGAAGAGAACATACTGACACCAAAACAACATGTAAGTCGCTCTGGATAAGAGCATCTGCTAAATGACTTAAATGTAAATGTAATAGAGAGAGAGACAGAGGAACATACTGACACCAATAGAGAGAGAGAGGGGAACATACTGACACCAGTAGAGAGAGAGAGATAGAGGAACATACTGACACCAGTTGAGAGAGAGACAGAGGAACATACTGACACCAGTAGAGAGAGAGACAGAGGAACATACTGACACCAGTAGAGAGAAAGAGAGAGAGAGAGAGAGAGAGAGAGAGAGAGAGAGAGAGAGAGAGAGAGAGAGAGAGAGAGAGAGAGAGACAGAGGAACATACTGACACCAGTAGAGAGAGAGAGAGAGAGAGAGAGAGAGAGAGAGAGAGAGAGAGAGAGAGAGAGAGAGAGAGAGAGAGAGAGAGAGAGAGAGAGAGAGGGACAGGGGAACATACTGACACCAACACAAAGAGAAGGACAGGGAAACATACTG
>NC_060182.1:89431594-89464094 GCF_021184085.1 Oncorhynchus gorbuscha | reverse complement strand
TACTGACACCAATAGAGAGAGAGAGAGAGAGAGAGAGAGAGAGAGAGAGAGAGAGAGAGAGAGAGAGAGAGAGAGAGAGAGAGAGAGAGAGAGAGAGGGGGGGACATACTGACACCAATAGAGAGAGACAGGGGAACATACTGACACCAGTAGAGAGAGAGACAGGGGAACATACTGACACCAGTAGAGAGAGAGACAGAGGAACATACTGACACCAGTAGAGAGGGGGACAGAGGAACATACTGACACCAGTAGAGAGAGAGACAGAGGAACATACTGACACCAGTAGAGAGAAAGAGAGAGAGAGAGAGAGAGAGAGAGAGAGAGAGAGAGAGAGAGAGAGAGAGAGAGAGAGAGAAACATACTGACACCAATAGAGAGAGAGAGAGAGAGAGAGAGAGAGAGAGAGAGAGAGAGAGAGAGAGAGAGAGAGAGAGAGAGAGAGAGAGAGAGAGAGAGGAACATACTGGCACCAGTAGAGAGAGAGGAGAACATACTGACTCCAGTAGAGAGAGAGACAGAGGAACATACTGACACCAATAGAGAGAGAGAGAGACAGAGAGAGAGAGAGAGAGAGAGAGAGAGAGAGAGAGAGAGAGAGAGAGAGAGAGAGAGAGAGAGAGAGAGAGAGAGAGAGAGAGAGAGAGAGAGAGAGAGAGGGGGGGGGGGACATACTGACATCAGTAGAGAGAGAGAAGAGAACATACTGACACCAGTAGAGAGAGAGACAGAGAACATACTGACACCAATATAGAGAGAGAGAGAGAGAGAGAGAGAGAGAGAGAGAGAGAGAGAGAGAGAGAGAGAGAGAGAGAGAGAGAGAGAGAGAGAGAGAGAGAGAGAGAGGGGGGAACATACTGACACCAATAGAGAGACAGGGGAACATACTGGCAACCATGTTTTACTCACTCTGTAGCAACCAGCAACCATGTTTTACTGACTCTGCAGCAACCAGTAACCAGCAACCATGTTTTACTCACTCTGTAGCAACCAGCAATCATGTTTTACTCACTCTGTAGCAACCAGCAACCATGTTTTACTCACTCTGTAGCAACTAGCAAACATGTTTTACTCACTCTGTAGCAACCAGCAACCATGTTTTACTCACTCTGCAGCAACCAGCAACCATGTTTTACTCACTCTGAAAGCAAACAGCAACCATGTTTTACTCACTCTGTAGCAACCAGCAACCATGTTTTACTCACTCTGTAGCTACCAGCAACCATGTTTTACTCACTCTGCAGCAACCAGCAACCATGTTTTACTCACTCTGTAGCAACCAGCAACCATGTTTTACTCACTCTGTAGCAACCAGCAACCATGTTTTACTCACTCTGTAGCTACCAGCAACCATGTTTTACTCACTCTGCAGCAACCAGCAACCATGTTTTACTCACTCTGCAGCAACCAGCAACCATGTTTTACTCACTCTGCAGCAACCAGCAACTGAATTCATAGAGAGCTGAGACATTTTATGACTAATATACACACGAAATCCATTGTATAATTGATCAAGGCGTGCTTAGTAACAGTGGCTAGATTAGAAATTATTGTATTTAGGTGCAAGTCCGCCCCTTTCTCAGAGTAAGCGCTGTCTGTAGTGACTATTCCTCACCAGAGGATGTCAGTAGAATATGAAACATGAGTCTCTCTATCACTCTATTCTATAGTTCTCCCTGCCAGAGGAGTGATATAATCTGAAACCTCACTGGGCTCGCTCTAATCCTAAACAACTGTAGATTATGCTATAGATTATGTAGATGCTTTTGGACATTCATTATCAACCAGCAAAAAAGTAAAGCTTTAAGGAGATACATTACTGATAATGTTATTAATACTCGGTTATCACCTGTTCAAAATAATCTGCAGTACACATTCATAAATGATTGAGAACGAAGTATATTCATTTAAAAGCAATTTAAAATTAATTTCTCAAAAGTATAACACGCAATAACAAACAATCTCCAACATTAAGACAGAAATAGAGAAAGAACTGTCCCGTGATGATGTGAATAACTAAACAAGGGAATTATCTGCCATGTTTATTTTACCTTTATTTAACCAGGCAAGTCAGTTAAGAACAAATTCTTATTTTCAATGATGGCCTAGGAACAGTGGGTTAACTGCCTGTTCAGGGGCAGAACAACAGATTTGTACCTTGTCAGCTCGGGGGGTTTGAACTTGCAACCTTCCGGTTACTAGTCCAACGCTCTAACCACTAGGCTACCCTGCCGCTCACATAGGTACCTTGAGATGAATGCCCTAACTGTAAGGTGCACCGATAAGAGCCTCTGCTAAATTACTAAAATGTCAATGTAATTAGCCACAGAGCTTCTGCTTCAATATGTGATGGGTAAAGGATCTGTGATTTAACACAGACTTTAATAAACACGAGAAGTACAGGTCAATAGATATGACATAGTGGAATAAAACACAGACGACACTCTGCAACAGAAAACACACGGAGTAAACAAAACATTAAGAACTCCTGCTCTTTCCATCGCACAGACTGACCAGGTGAATCCAGGTGAAAGCTATGATCCCTTATTGGTGTCACTTGTTAAATCCACTTCAATCAGTGTGGATGAAGGGGAGGAGACAGGTTAAAGAAGGATGTTTAAGCCTTGAGACAATTGAGACATGGATTGTGTGCATGTGTCATTCAGAGGGTGAATGGGAAAGACAAAATATTTAAGAGCCTTTGAACGGGGGTATGGTAGTAGATGTCTTTGAACAGGGGTATGGTAGTAGATGTCTTTGAACAGGGGTATGGTAGTAGATGTCTTTGAACAGGGGTATGGTAGTAGGTGTCTTTGAACAGGGGTATGGTAGTAGATGTCTTTGAACAGGGGTATGGTAGTAGATGTCTTTGAACAGGGGTATGGTAGTAGATGTCTTTGAACAGGGGTATGGTAGTAGGTGTCTTTGAACAGGGGTATGGTAGTAGATGTCTTTGAACAGGGGTATGGTAGTAGATGCCTTTGAACAGGGGTATGGTAGTAGATGTCTTTGAACAGGGGTATGGTAGTAGATGTCTTTGAACAGGGGTATGGTAGTAGATGTCTTTGAACAGGGGTATGGTAGTAGATGTCTTTGAACAGGGGTATGGTAGTAGGTGTCTTTGAACAGGGGTATGGTAGTAGATGTCTTTGAACAGGGGTATGGTAGTAGATGTCTTTGAACAGGGGTATGGTAGTAGATGTCTTTGAACAGGGGTATGGTAGTAGATGTCTTTGAACAGGGGTATGGTAGTAGATGTCTTTGAACAGGGGTATGGTAGTAGGTGCCAGGCGCACCGGTATGTGTCAAGAACTGCAAAGCTGCTGAGTTTTTCACGCTCAACTGTTTCCTGTGTGTATCCATAATGGTCCACCACCCAAAGGACATCCAGCTGACTTGACACAACTGTGGGAAGCATTGGGGTCAACATGGACCAGCACCCCTGTGGAACCCCTGTGGGGGTGCAACTTAATATTAGGAAGGTGTTCCTGATGTTTGGTGTACTCAGTGTAGTTCAGTAGCAGGAGAGATGATACAAACTGATCATCTGCAGGCAAATGAAATCCAACAGAAAGTCATATCTATTGGTCGCAAGACTTTCTATTCCCCATCTGTATACACACATAACATAACCCTGTAGCTATATGCTACATACCAGACAGCATGTACATTGAGTGGGTCCAGCGATAGCTACCCCAGACATTCTTGTGAGAGGTAAAGTTGATTATAACACCATGCTTGTAATGTAAACATGTCGAGTTGTGTGTTTCAAATCAGTCCACTAAACTCCCGCCTCAACGGTGAACCTGTAAATGTCAAAATGTCAATTTACCAACATTCCTGTTGACTTCCATATTGGAAATGCAGCCATTATTTTTATTTATTTTTATCTCTGAAAAGATCATCTTAGTCGTTTATCTCTGTACCTACAATTCACATAAAAAGTCATGTGAATTCAACACTGAAAAAAATAGTTTCAAATTGGACGTAAAGGAAATGTGAATTTCAAGGTACGTCGGGAACAGGTCGTTACAAACTACTCAACCCACCTCATCTTCTTTACCAAAAAATGTCAAGTAAAATGAATTCACACTTGAAATGAAAGAGGAGTTAAACTTATGTGCCCTGTACGTGCACACAGATAACAATCACTTCATAGTAGTGGAATGTTTGAAGTGACACTAGAGCACATGATTGTTTTTTTTATTTCTCCTTAATAACCATCTCAGTCAGATATAAAAGATAGGATGAAAGTGCTTATTTAAATTCACAAAAGGTTCAAAGGCCAGAATAACGAACAACGATTGCTTAAAGCCATAAGTTATAATGCAATGACATGACTTCGTAAGCATCTCATAAGCCTCTCATAAGCCTCTCATAAGCCTCTCACAAGCCTCTCACAAGCATCTCATAAGCATGGGTCAGTGAGACACACTGTTGCATAAGTGGAGATCATATACAGCATATAAATAGTAGACAAATATTTACCACCATCAATAAAAGCATACTTTTCTAATATATAAAGACATCTTACAGTAAACGTATGCACTTCTCTATTTGTGCAATAGCAAAAAGTCATGCGTTTGTTCAAAAAGCTAAAACCACAACATTGAGAATCTGCAACATAACAAATATTTCAAATAGATATATTTTACATAAAAATGTAGCTAGAAAAACAGCAATTTAATTCCACAAAGTAAAAGCATTTTTTTTTGTGCAATTTCTTTGTTGATAATAACACTGTCACGCCAGACAATTCTGATTCAAAGTTCCTTAAACATGATATTCACTTTTTCCTTTTGCTTAATACGATAATTAAAAACATATGTAGAAAGCAAAGAAAAGGCACAGATCTTTGCTTTTCAATCAAAAGCACCAAACTGGACAAAAAGCAAGTCTGCACTAAATTTGGTCAGATTCAGTTTTCAAATACTTTCATATTTTTTTGATACTTTCCCCGTTATTTCCTTTCCAATTTCTCTCCAAGAATCAAATTCTTAACTAATCACTCGATATGAATACAATTTAAACAACAAGCCTATTTAGAAAATAGTACACATATGCATTTATATGAATAAATATGTGAAGAGTGGGTTATGGGGTATAATAAATATAAATAATTATGTTTGTGTGCAAGTGTATGCAAGCATAATTAACGTAGAAGCATTCTCTTTAAATCCCCATATATTGCACCTGTGTCCACTACTTCAACCGTCCTCTTGCTTATCCTTTGCTGCGAGGAACTCCACTGACCTAAAAGTTCAAAAAGATTCATAGAGAGTATAAAGTCTCTGTTTTTAAAGGTTTGATTTCCTCTCAGATATAGATCATAGTATGGTGAGGGGAGGGGAATGTTAAGACACATGACCGTTGCATTACTAACATGAAGAAACCTGAAGTAACTGAAACTGAGAGAAGAATCCCCCAACACCCAACCAATGGGGTCTGTCTGTCTGTCTGTCTGTCTGTCTGTCTGTCTGTCTGTCTGTCTGTCTGTCTGTCTGTCTGTCTGTCTGTCTGTCTGTCTGTCTGTCTGTCTGTCTGTCTGTCTGTCTGTCTGTCTGTCTGTCTGTCTGTCTGTCTGCCTGCCTGCCTGCCTGCCTGCCTGCCTGCCTGCCTGTCTGTCTGTCTGTCTGTCTGTCTGCCTGCCTGCCTGCCTGCCTGCCTGTCTAGTGGAATGAGGTTGAGAGGAACTGTAGACGTAGCCTGGTTCCATATCTATTTGTGCTGTCATGCCAACTCATATGTGACCAGAGAAGTTGGTGTGACCATAGCAGTTGTCAAGACAGCGCTAATTGATCTAGAACCATGCTAGCTGAGGACTGGACGTTGGATGGGGGGGCTCAGCTGCTCCTGGAGGAAGCACCAAAGAACGTCCCATATGAGGAAAGGCCCAAATGGTACACTATTCCTTATATAGTGCATTACTTGTGACGAGAGCCCTCTGGTCAACAGTAGTGCTTTATATAGGGAATAGGGTGCTATTTGGGATGCAACCCCAGTCTATAGATGCTCTTCAGAGGTGATCCTGAGGGAGGCGATGGCCTTGGTGCAGGTCTGAAGAACCTCTTCCTGCTTAGGGTTCCTGACCATGAGGACAGAGACAGGGGTGTTCTCCTCCTCAGAGTCCCGGGGTGTCTGGAGGGGGGACAGCCTCTCCCTCTCCATCCCGGTCTCCCTCTCCATCTCCCTCTCCATCCCCCTCTCCCTCTCCTGCTGCCGGGCTCCTGAGTCCTCTGCACCGAGGGCTGCCAGACGAACAGATCCCTCCTTAGTGCTGTCCTGGTGGAGCTCAGTCTTTTGAGGGGATAGGGCTGACAGATGGGTCCGGTCAGAGCTGCAGGAGGGCAGAGCGCGCAGTACCTGGATCCCTCCGATAGGCACCATCGGTAGGAGAGTCCCAGCCTGCTGCTGAGAGTGTAGGGGGAGGTGGCTGAAGAGGTTCTGACGGGGACAACTGGAGCAGGCGGACCCAGGCAGGCAGGGAGGCACGCTTCTCCTCTGATCCTAAACACAACAAGTTATAGTGACAATCAGAAGACACTTATCTACAGTTTCTTTCTAAATAAAACAAGTTTGAAATGACAATCAAGAAATAAAAATCATGGACACCATTGGTGAAAAAAACCCATTGTGATTAATAAAGGTTTAACATCAAGAACACTGAGTTGAAATGAAGTCAGTTGAAATGAAGTCAGTGCAGCTAGTTTTGATGGACAAGCATATACCAGTCAAACAATTGGGGCGGCAGGGTAGCCTAGTGGTTAGAGTGTTGGACTAGTAACCGGAAGGTCGCAAGTTCAAACCCCCGAGCTGACAAGGTACAAATCTGTCATTCTGCTCCTGAACAGGCAGTTAACCCACTGTTCCTAGGCTGTCATTGAAAATAAGAATTTGTTCTTAACTGACTTGCCTGGTTAAATAAAGGTAAACTTTTTTTTACAAATCTAAACATATACTAGTCAATGAAAACATACTGTAAACAATTATATTACATACCATATCCATTTCAATGGTTTCTCCCTGCTGGGCCAGTTCAGCCTTGGCTTGCTGCCTGGTTTTATCCCCAGAGTCTCTATGTTGTGAGCCCCCTCTACGTGGAGACACAGCCCTGAGCACCACCCTCTGTCTCCTCCCAGCCAGGTCCACTCCACTTGGGGACAGGGGCCTCTCCATACAGGCCGGGAAGAGGTGCTGGATGGGGGTGAGGTTGGGGGAGCTGGGCCTCAGCGGGGAGGTGTCCCATCGAGGTGAGGCGCGTCCCCGGGGGGAGAGGTCTCTCCGGGTTGAGGGGTAGCCGAGACGGGAGTTAGGCGGTTCCCTCAGAGGGGACTCCCAGCCGGGGGACAGCAGACAGGTGGGGTAGGGGTCAAAGAACAGACAGCCCTGGTCAGGAGACAGCATGTCCAGGCTACAGTCTTCCTTGTCCAGGCTGGAGGCCAAGACAGTCCTCCGGTCTGGCCCTGTCCTCCTGACAGTGGAGGCGGGATGGGGATGGGGATGGGGATGGGGGTGGACATCGATGCCCGACAGGGTGTAGGTTGAGAGGCAGCTGGGGAGGGGATGGAAGGAACTGAGGGGACAGCCATGGACGTCTGACGACACACCCTGGATGACAGCGGCAGCTGTGACCGACAGAGAGGCTACGCCACAGGGCTGAGGGCTGGTGCTCCGGGAAAGGATCTTGGGAGTACAGTCACCGTCGTAGTCGTCCTCGTCCTCATCATCTTCATCGATGTCGTCAATCTCTTCATCCATGCCATCGGAGTCGTCTGCATCTGAGAACTGGTGTTTGGCTGTGCTCAAGACCCCGGTCTTCAAGTCTTGCTGGATATCATCTGCATTATTTGAAAGAACACAAGTAAAGACAAAGGATACATCACTTGTTTCTGTCATTCTTTCTGTGGTACAGTTACCATGGGTTACACAATCAGTTTTAAATATCTGAATAACTCCCTGGTCATTGGTCAATATCTTACCAGATTCCAGTGTCTCTGTATCATCCACTGTGACTGACACACCAAGCTCAAGACACTTCTTCATGTGAGCCTTTGACTTCATATGCTTGGTCAGGTTTCCTGTGAGTCAAACATGTTAAATATTCATTTAGCTGATTATCATATTATCATTATCATTCAATTGTACTTTTTTTTGAGGGGGGGATAAATGTTACTGTTGTCATCAATGCAATCATCATTCAATCTAGTTGATTTGATCCAATCCCTTTTTAAAATCAGCAGTCGTCACAAAGTGAATCTCTCGTCTCATTCGTCTGAAAGAAGAAGGGAATCCCACCTTTAGTTTTGAAAGCGAAGTTGCAGACCCTGCAGACGTAGGGCCGGACGTCAGTGTGGGTGCGTATGTGTTTCTTCAGCATGCTGGGTTTCTTACAACGGATGCCACACTCCTCACAGATATACTTCCCCCGGCCTCGGCCCCTCACGTACACATAGTCCTCATTGGACTTGAACCTGAGGGGGGGGACCATCCTTAATGCGATGTTCTATATCAGGGTGGTTTCAAACTCATTCCACGGAGGGCCGAGTGTATGCTGGGTTTTGTCGTTTCCTTTCCATTTGATTGGTTAGGAACTCCCATCACCTGGTGGTCTAGGTCAAAATTGGACTCAATGACCAGAATTGATCAATCAAGTACAAAGGAGGAGCAAAAACCTGCAGACACTTGGCCCTCCATGGAATGACATGTGTTTTATATTATACCTAGCTATAGACATGCAAGGTAAGTGAAAACAGCTATTCAATCTAATTCCAGGGATCTCTTTTAAAGAGGTCTTCTGATTTCAATGGGACTACCAGGTTAAATAAAGTTTAAAAATACATTTTGTACCACCAGGCATAACCCCTTTATAAAACATGTACACATTACAAACTAACATTCAAAGTAATATTATAGCGCTTATTGATTGATGTGATATTATCATAACGGACCCTCCTTCAAATATTTTGATCCGGGTTGGTGTTGGTGTTGGTGTTGGTGTTGGTGTTGGCACTGCTGTTTGTTTCGAGGAGACCTCCCTCTCTTTCCAGTCCTCCTTCCCGGCTTTTACCCTGCAGCTGGCATCCTTCACTTTCCTTCCATAGGAGCTCCCTTCCAGCTCTTTGAGCTCCGGTTTGCTCTGTAGCTAAATGAGACAGATAAATAAACGTTAATATAAAGAATAAATAAAAACAATTCTGTGAAACATTAAACATTCCGTGAACATGCAGTTTATGTATAGAAGAAAAAAGTATAATGTGGTTACAATTAGATTATGTATTGATAATGTAACTTGATTCCAGGATTGGAAACATTCAATATAGACGTTTATGGAATAATGAATAATGAAATAAGGAACGATCAATGCTCTCACCAGCCCGAGCCTCTGCCTCCATAAGAGTGAGGAGGAGACCAGCTTCCCGGTCCCAGGTTGGTACATGGCAGCCATGTACGACCATGTGTTAGTCGTCTGTTTGGAGCGGAGCAGAGCCAAGGTGTCACTGGTGTTGAGGTTAGGAGGGTTGGGGTTATGGGAACTGATGCACCACGTAGCGTACACAGAGGACAGGGGAGAGCTGCTGTGAGTGCTGTTTGGCTTGGTGTAGTTCAGATAGCACCAACTCACAGCTGTCATTGTGCGGAGACTTGGAAATTGAGATATCCGTTTGGTGTTTTCCCCGTCAGAGATGAGGATGCCCTGACCTTTGACTAGCTGCACCAGCACCTCCATCTGTGCCTTGCTGTCCATGCCAGACTCATTGAAATCCTTTAGAGAAAGCAGAGCATGTGGATGTAGGCTTGCTTCTGTTGGGGAGTTATCCATAGGGGAATCAGGACTTTCTGACCCTTGTTGCTGAGGTGAGATGAAGCTTCCACTTGCTGGCTCGTTATGAGAATGAAGCGATGACGAGGCAGACAAAGAGGATTTTGAAGGAAAGCCTGACAGTGATGCTCCCTGGTTGGTGTCACTTTGAAACTCTGACTTTAAACTGTGCTTGTTCTCTTCAGTCACATTATAATTCCCTAATTCCACAGCACCCAACTCCTCCACTATCTCACCGTACATTTTCTCCTCTTTGACGCGTTTCTGCTGTTTGACCTCCATGAATAGGTCCAAGCTGCTGGCCGGAGACAACATGCGCTTGTTG
Source organism: Oncorhynchus gorbuscha (assembly GCF_021184085.1). NCBI lineage: Eukaryota > Metazoa > Chordata > Actinopteri > Salmoniformes > Salmonidae > Oncorhynchus > Oncorhynchus gorbuscha. The sequence goes on along the minus strand of NC_060182.1, from coordinate 89,453,949 downwards.
GACCCACCACTGGATCCACAGTTGGTGGTGGAGATCGTCCTGGAGGTCAGGGAGAGAGGGATGCCTGTCTTCAGCTTAGCTGGGGGCAGATCTAGAACGTGAACCTGGACTGGGCTGGTCAACAGTCCTCGAGGGTGTCCTAATAAGAGATTAGATGTATCCAAATTCGTGGCTAAATTTGCGAAGTGAGAAGTGAGTAAAGAGGTTCTGGTGGAGTTAACGCTTTCGAACGGATCATCTACAATTTGGGACACAGTGGTGTATGTGATGCTACCATAGGATGGTACGTGAGTCTGGATTCTAACAGGAACTAGGAGACCAGAGTGTGACGGCTGAGGGGAGAACATTGGCAGACACTGAGAGTGCAGAGCGGTGGATGAGAACGACAGGGCACTGCTGAGGTACTGAGGAAGAATATTTAGCGGAAGGACTGGATGTGCAAATTCAAGGTTAACATTCAAGGACTCCTGTCTTACCAAGTTACCCCGTCTGGGCTCCGAGTAGCTGGCGCTGAGTTCCGCATGTCTAACTTTGGCCGTTGGAGAAAGACTGCCATAGTCAAACGATACGCTGCGGACCTCTGGGAGCTCTCTGCACTGGGAGTGGCACGGTGCCTGTTCTGAAGAGGTACGTCTCATTTCATGTTGTTGACGTTGGTTCAGGACAGAGAGGGAGTAGCCGCTTCCTGGCACCGCTAAGAACTCCAATGCTTTGCCAAACTCATCCTGTCTGGCCGCCGGGGAAGCTGGCTTGGGGATAACCTCTCTCTCTTTCTCCTCTCGGTCAAACGAGAAGCTGGAGCAGTAGGATAGGTTGCTGTCTTGACTGGGGCTCCGGGAGAGGCTCGTACAAGCCGACTCGAAGCTAGACTCGCCAGAGGAGTGCTCCAAGTCAGCTAAGCGCAGTCTCTTCTTCTTTGGAGGGAGTTTCTCTGGGGGGAACTGAGACAGGGTTTCACTCCTCTGAGGCCATTGGAACTCCTCTATATGTCTATCGGGCTCCTTCGCCTTCACCTGTTTCACCTCCGCTGCCTTTTCTTTCTCTGGACTGTCTGGTTCTACAGTCACCCTGATCTCTGGGACCGGTATGTTAGACTGACGAACTAGCTTAGGTGTCATTTGATACGACTTATCTAATAATCTACTGTCACTCAACTGGTGTGCAAAGATCTCAGTCCTTTTGTGCATCTCTCTAGTTTCGCTTTGCTCCACCACGTCCATTGAGGAAGACTTATCCAGTCTCTGGTAGTTGTAAGAATCTGACTGTTCAGAGAGAGACCTGGTAAGGGAGTTCGTGTGTTGAATCACAGAGATGACGTTACCTAAAGATCTTCTCTCTTCTCGCTCTCTCTTTTCCCACATTTCCCTTTCCAGTCTATCACGTTGTGTTCTATCCTGTGTGTGAACGCTTTGGGCATATCCTTTCACTGAGGATGTAGTGGTTAGAGCACCTTGAGAGGTTTGCTTTGAATCATAGTCCCTCATCTCTTCAGAGTGGTCATAGTCTGTGTGATACTGGCCTCCTACATCCTCCTCCTCCGCAACACAGTTTTCCTTCCGCCGTTTCCTCGTTGCATATTCCATCGCTTGCTTTTGTTGGATGATGAAACTGTCCATCTCCACTCCAAGGTTGGAAATATCAGAGATGTTTCCGTAGTGGTCAGGAGGTCCATCGTGTGCAGAATGTTCAAAGGCAGCCTGTCTCGTAAGTCTCTTAATGCCTCCAGGGGACGCCCTTTCATCAAAGGAGTGGCTGCCTCGCAGGCCTTGTGACATGTCCTGACATGCCACCGAGGACGTGGGCATCGAGTTGCTCCGGACCAGCTGTCCAGAATCAGAGAGCTCTAGTTGAGCCTCCTTAATGGCCTCTCTTGTAAATGAATGTGTGTTTATTCTGATCGATTCAACCGTTGATTCCTTTTCTTGTGTGAATACGCGGGAAACACCTCGCTCCGATGTCTTACGATCGCTCATTAAGTCTGTCCTGCAAGTCACAACAGTTATGGTCTGTTGTTTCGGGTTCGGCTTGTAACACTTTCCAAACATTATCTCTTGATAGGACTTGGCGTTCGTGTTGGGAGGACCACCTGTTTGGTGTTCAGCACTCTCAGAGCGTGAGAAGTAGCCTGAGTCTGTGCTGCCTTTGCTTCCCTGGCTAGGCAGGGAGAGAGATGTGTCAGTGTCACTGCTCCTTTTCTCTGAGAGCCGGAGTGCCAGCCTCTGCTTGATGGCGCTAGATTGGATTGCATGGCTGACCTGAGAACCAGCTGGAGCAGCATTGATCTCCAAGAGCCTGGGTGAACCGTCCTCAGATAATGTTGATGCTAATGTAACTCCCTGTTTCTGGGCAATGAGATTCAGTACTTTAACAGCAGTGGTGCTATCGGGTTCCTCCACTGAAACAGTGTCCAAGAGCGATGAATCGTCTTCGTCCGTGTCCGAGCTCTGCTCAGGATCAGAGTAGAACTCTCCTTCTCCTTCTAAAGATCCCCGGTCCTCCATGTTGACATTGTAAGAACCCAGTTCTGAAAATGGCACTGTCCCAGCTTTGACTGAGTGAGCATGAGATTTTCTGTGTTTGTATAAATTGCTCTTGGTTTTGAAGGAGAAACCACAGGGCACGCAGGGGTAGGGTCTCTCCCCAGTATGTGAGCGAATATGCTTCTTAAGTACGCTGGGTTTGGCACATGCCCTCCCACAATAATCACAAACATACTTCCCAGGTCTCTGTTGCTGCTTCTGCTCCAACTTACTACACACCTCCTTGGATAGTTCCTCTATTCCTGACTGGGAACAGTGTTGGAGAGACACGGGTAAACTGGGGGAGCTCCTCTGAGGAGAGGGCCCTCCACAGCTGACAAGTGGCAGTGCAGAAAGCAAGTGATCTGCTGTTTTCTGTCTAGCAAAGGGAACTGTCTGTCTCTCCTGTGGTGGATATGAGGTTAATACGTTGTAATGAGGATGACTGCAGGGTTGATCCTGTAATTGACGTAGTGATTTCCCTTCTAATTGTCTGAGTTTCCCTGAGTCAGACATATCTGTTGAACAATATGTGGTTCTACTCTGGTCCTCTTCTGGTTCTGGGCATAGATGCCACCCCTCCCCTTCCGAATCAGCCGAGGGGGGCATTTTAGTTTGGGCAGTCATAGGTGCTGCTGACTTTCTCTGGGGAACTGTCTTATCCAGAGCCTCTTTAGAGCTTTTCACCTCTGCAGTAGTTTCTAGTGACTCCATGACGATTCCAATGTCACCTTCCTCTTCAGGGTTGATTTCCTACAGATGATAAAGTCTGTTATTTTACTGTAGTAGTAATATTAGCACTGGTTGCAGGAAAGGGTCATCTGGAAAAAAAACAGAAACAGAATTATTCTTTTTTTTGTGAAATTACAATACTTCACAATATTACATTACATTACATAGTTCACAGTATTACGTTAAGGACACACATGCATTGTCCCTACCAAATACCAGTAGACGCAAAAATAGCACAACTACTTACTTACAAAAATACTGTAGTTAACGTGCAACCCACTTCCTGTTTCTCCCAACAAGAAACATAAAACAGATCATATCACCACTTAGGGACCTTTATAACCTCACAGACAAAAATCCTTTTCCAAAATAGTTCCTCCTTGAACTAAACTTGGTGCATAATGACCAGTGATCACGGTAGGAAATGAAAGAATAACCACTTTTACTAGACTCTCTCAAATACCTGTACCTCATCTAACCCCTGGCCAGTGTACTACAATGACAGTGTGTATGTTTGCCTGGATGCTAAACTCTGGATATGTGTACTGTTTATTATCTCATCCTATACCTCAGCTCCACATTATGCGACTACCTGTGTCTCTGCTCCATTACACAGTGGTTGCACCCCAAATGGCACCCTATCCCCTATATAGTGTACTACCCATGGGGCTCTAGTCAAAAGTAGTGCACTATAAAGGGAATATAGGGTGCCATTTTGGATGTACCCTATAGCTCCATAGCAGAGTATGTAATCTTGTCCTAAATCTCAGCTCTACACCTTGGGGCAGGGTATGTAATCTTGTTCTGTACCGTGGACCAGGGTATGTAATCTTGTTCTATACCGTGGACCAGGGTAAGTAATCTTGTTCTGTACCGTGGACCAGGGTATGTAATCTTGTTCTATACCGTGGACCAGGGTAAGTAATCTTGTTCTGTACCGTGGACCAGGGTAAGTAATCTTGTTTTGTACCGTGGACCAGGGTATGTAATCTTGTTCTGTACCGTGGACCAGGGTATGTAATCTTGTTCTGTACCGTGGACCAGGGTATGTATTCTTGTTATGTACCGTGGACCAGGGTATGTAATCTTGTTCTGTACCTCAACTCTAGATCATGGACCAGGGTAAGTAATCTTGTTCTGTACCGTGGACCAGGGTATGTAATCTTGTTCTATACCTCAACTCTAGATCATGGACCAGGGTATGTAATCTTGTTCTATACGTCAGCTCTACATTGTGGGGCTTCATGGTATGCTGGGTCTCAGAGGGAACATCATTCTCATCTTCTCAGTATCAAAGGCTGTGTGCTCTTTAACAAGGTTATGTAAGATTATCTGGTTCAAACCCTCTGAGCTACTCTTAATTAGGACAGCCTATGAGCTACGTTTTCTCTTTCTGTTCCACTCTACTGCTCTCTTTCTGTTCAACCCTACTGCTCTCTCTTTGTGTTCCACTCTACTGCTCTCTCTTTCTGTTCCACCCTACTGCTCTCTTTCTGTTCAACCCTACTGCTCTCTCTTTCTGTTCCACTCTACTGCTCTCTCTTTCTGTTCCACCCTACTGCTCTCTCTTTCTGTTCCACTCTACTGCTCTCTCTTTCTGTTCCACCCTACTGCTCTCTTTCTGTTCCACTCTACTGCTCTCTCTTTCTGTTCCACCCTACTGCTCTCTCTTTCTGTTCCAACTCTGCTCTCTCTTTCTGTTCCACTCTACTGCTCTCTCTTTCTGTTCCACTACTGCTCTCTCTTTCTGTTCCACTCTACTGCTTCTCTTTCTGTTCCACACTACTGCTCTCTCTTCTGTTCCACTCTACTGCTCTCTCTTTCTGTTCCACCTACTGCTCTCTCTTTCTGTTCCACCCTACTGCTCTCTTTCTGTTCCACTGCTTCCACCACCCTACTGCTCTCTCTTTCTGTTCCACCCTACTGCTCTCTCTTTCTGTTCCACTCTACTGCTCTCTCTTTCTGTTCCACCCTACTGCTCTCTCTTTCTGTTCCACTCTACTGCTCTCTCTTTCTGTTCCACCCTACTGCTCTCTCTTTCTGTTCCACTCTACTGCTCTCTTTCTGTTCCACCCTACTGCTCTCTCTTTCTGTTCCACTCTACTGCTCTCTTTCTGTTCCACTCTACTGCTCTCTCTTTCTGTTCCACCCTACTGCTCTCTCTTTCTGTTCCACTCTACTGCTCTCTCTTTCTGTTCCACTCTACTGCTCTCTTTCTGTTCCACTCTACTGCTCTCTCTTTCTGTTCCACCTACTGCTCTCTCTTTCTGTTCCACCCTACTGCTCTCTCTTTCTGTTCCAACCCTACTGCTCTCTCTTCTGTTCCACCTACTGCTCTCTCTTTCTGTTCCACCCTACTGCTCTCTACTGTTCTCCCTCTGCTTCTTTCTGTTCCACTCTACTGCTCTCTCTTTCTGTTCCACCCTACTGCTCTCTCTTCTGTTCCACCCTACTGCTCTCTCTTTCTGTTCCACCCTACTGCTCTCTCTTTCTGTTCCACCTACTGCTCTCTCTTTCTGTTCCACCCTACTGCTCTCTTTCTGTTCCACCCTACTGCTCTCTTTCTGTTCCACCCTACTGCTCTCTCTTCTGTTCCACCCTACTGCTCTCTCTTTCTGTTCCACCCTACTGCTCTCTCTTTCTGTTCCACCCTACTGCTCTCTCTTCTGTTCCACCCTACTGCTCTCTCTTTCTTCCACCTGTTCCACCCTACTGCTCTCTCTTTCTGTTCCACTCTACTGCTCTCTTTCTTTCTGTTCCACTCTACTGCTCTCTCTTTCTGTTCCACTCTACTGCTCTCTTTCTGTTCCACTCTACTGCTCTCTCTTTCTGTTCCACCCTACTGCTCTCTCTTTCTGTTCCACCCTACTGCTCTCTCTTTCTGTTCCACCCTACTGCTCTCTCTTTCTGTTCCACCCTACTGCTCTCTCTTTCTGTTCCAACCCTACTGCTCTCTCTTTCTGTTCCACCCTACTGCTCTCTTTTTCTGTTCCACCCTACTGCTCTCTCTTTCTGTTCCACCCTACTGCTCTCTCTTTCTGTTCCACCTACTGCTCTCTCTTTCTGTTCCACTCTACTGCTCTCTCTTTGTTCTGTTCCACCCTACTGCTCTCTGTTCTTGTTCCACCCTGTTCCACTCTACTGCTCTCTCTTTCTGTTCCACCCTACTGCTCTCTCTTTCTGTTCCACCCTACTGCTCTCTCTTTCTGTTCAACCCTACTGCTCTCTCTTCTGTTCCACCCTACTGCTCTCTCTTTCTGTTCCACCCTACTGCTCTCTCTTTCTGTTCCACCCTACTGCTCTCTCTTTCTGTTCCACCCTACTGCTCTCTCTTTCTGTTCCACCCTACTGCTCTCTCTTTCTGTTCCACCCTACTGCTCTCTCTTTCTGTTCCACCCTACTGCTCTCTTTCTGTTCCACCCTACTGCTCTCTTCTCTGTTCCACCCTACTGCTCTCTCTTTCTGTTCCACCCTACTGCTCTCTCTTTCTGTTCCACCCTACTGCCTCTCTTTCTGTTCCACCCTACTGTTCCACTCTACTGCTCTCTGTTCCACCCTACTGCTCTCTCTTTCTGTTCCACCCTACTGCTCTCTCTTTCTGTTCCACTCTACTGCTCTCTCTTTCTGTTCTCTCTTTCTCTTTCTGTTCCACCCTACTGCTCTCTTTTCTGTTCCACCCTACTGCTCTCTCTTTCTGTTCCACCTACTGCTCTCTCTTTCTGTTCCACCCTACTGCTCTCTCTTTCTGTTCCACCCTACTGCTCTCTCTTTCTGTTCCACCCTACTGCTCTCTTTCTGTTCCACCCTACTGCTCTCTCTTTCTGTTCCACTGCTACTGCTCTCTCTTTCTGTTCCACCCTACTGCTCTCTCTTTCTGTTCCACCCTACTGCTCTCTCTTCTGTTCCACCCTACTGCTCTCTCTTTCTGTTCCACCCTACTGCTCTCTCTTTCTGTTCCACCCTACTGCTCTCTCTTTCTGTTCCACCCTACTGCTCTCTCTTTCTGTTCCACCCTACTGCTCTCTCTTTCTGTTCCACCCTACTGCTCTCTCTTTCTGTTCCACCCTACTGTTCTCTCTCTTTTCTGTTCCACCCTACTGCTCTCTCTTTCTGTTCCACCCTACTGCTCTCTTTCTGTTCCACCCTACTGCTCTCTCTTCTGTTCCACCCTACTGCTCTCTCTTTCTGTTCCACCCTACTGCTCTCTCTTTCTGTTCCACTCTACTGCTCTCTTTTCTGTTCCACCCTACTGCTCTCTTTTCTGTTCCACCCTACTGCTCTCTCTTTCTGTTCCACCCTACTGCTCTCTCTTTCCACCCTACTGTTCCACCCTACTGCTCTCTCTTTCTGTTCCACTGCTCTCTTTCTGTTCCACCCGACTGCTCTCTCTTCTGTTTCACCCTACTGCTCTCTCGTTCTGTTCCACCCTACTGCTCTCTCTTCTGTTCCACCTTACTGCTCTCTCTTTCTGTTCCACCCTACTGCTCTCTCTTTCTGTTCCACCCCACTGCTCTCTCTTCTGTTCCACCCTACTGCTCTCTCTTCTGTTCCACCCTACTGCTCTCTCTTTCTGTTCCACCCTCTGCTCTCTTTCTGTTCCACCCTACTGCTCTCTCTTCTGTTCCACCCTACTGCTCTCTCTTTCTGTTCCACCCTACTGCTCTCTCTTTCTGTTCCACCCTACTGCTCTCTTTCTGTTCCACCCTACTGCTTCCACCCTACTGCTCTCTCTTCTGTTCCACCCTACTGCTCTCTCTTTCTGTTCCACCCTACTGCTCTCTCTTTCTGTTCCACCCTACTGCTCTCTCTTTCTGTTCCACCCTACTGCTCTCTCTTTCTGTTCCACCCTACTGCTCTCTCTTTCTGTTCCACCCTACTGCTCTCTCTTTCTGTTCCACCCTACTGCTCTCTCTTTCTGTTCCACCCTACTGCTCTCTCTCTTTCTGTTCCACCCTACTGCTCTCTCTTTCTGTTCTCACCCTACTGCTCTCTCTGTTCCACCCTACTGCTCTCTCTTTCTGTTCCACCCTACTGCTCTCTCTTCTGTTCCACCCTACTGCTCTCTCTTTCTGTTCCACCCTACTGCTCTCTCTTTCTGTTCAACCCTACTGCTCTCTTTCTGTTCCCCTACTCTCTCTTTCTGTTCCACTGCTGCTCTCTTTTCTGTTCCACCCTACTGCTCTCTCTTTCTGTTCCACCCTACTGCTCTCTCTTTCTGTTCTGTTCCACCCTACTGCTCTCTCTTTCTGTTCCACTCTGCTCTCTCTTTCTGTTCCACCCTACTGCTCTCTCTTTCTGTTCCACCCTACTGCTCTCTCTTTCTGTTCCACCCTACTGCTCTCTCTTTCTGTTCCACCCTACTGCTCTCTCTTTCTGTTCCACCCTACTGCTCTCTCTTTCTGTTCCACCCTACTGCTCTCTTTCTGTTCCACCCTACTGCTCTCTCTTCTGTTCCACCCTACTGCTCTCTCTTTCTGTTCCACCCTACTGCTCTCTCTTCTGTTCCACCCTACTGCTCTCTTTCTGTTCCACCCTACTGCTCTCTCTTTCTGTTCCACCCTACTGCTCTCTCTTCTGTTCCACCCTACTGCTCTCTCTTTCTGTTCCACTCTACTGCTCTCTCTTTCTGTTCCACTCTACTGCTCTCTTTCTGTTCCACCCTACTGCTCTCTCTTTCTGTTCCACTCTACTGCTCTCTCTTTCTGTTCCACCCTACTGCTCTCTCTTTCTGTTCCACCCTACTGCTCTCTCTTTCTGTTCCACCCTACTGCTCTCTCTTCTGTTCCACCCTACTGCTCTCTCTTTCTGTTCCACCCTACTGCTCTCTCTTTCTGTTCCACCCTACTGCTCTCTTTCTGTTCCACCCTACTGCTCTCTCTTTCTGTTCCACCCTACTGCTCTCTCTTTCTGTTCCACCCTACTGCTCTCTCTTCTGTTCCACCCTACTGCTCTCTCTTTCTGTTCCACCCTACTGCTCTCTCTTTCTGTTCCACCCTACTGCTCTCTTTCTGTTCCACCCTACTGCTCTCTCTTTCTGTTCCACCCTACTGCTCTCTCTTTCTGTTCCACCCCACTGCTCTCTCTTCTGTTCCACCCTACTGCTCTCTCTTTCTGTTCCACCCTACTGCTCTCTCTTTCTGTTCAACCCTACTGCTCTCTTTCTGTTCCACCCTACTGCTCTCTCTTCTGTTCCACTCTACTGCTCTCTTTCTGTTCCACTCTACTGCTCTCTCTTTCTGTTCCACTCTACTGCTCTCTCTTTCTGTTCCACTCTACTGCTCTCTCTTTCTGTTCAACCCTACTGCTCTCTCTTTCTGTTCCACTCTACTGCTCTCTCTTTCTGTTCCACTCTACTGCTCTCTTTCTGTTCCAGCTACTGCTCTCTCTTTCTGTTCCACCCCACTGCTCTCTCTTCTGTTCCACCCTACTGCTCTCTCTTTCTGTTCCACTCTACTGCTCTCTCTTTCTGTTCCACCCTACTGCTCTCTCTTTCTGTTCCACCCTACTGCTCTCTCTTCTGTTCCACTCTACTGCTCTCTCTTTCTGTTCCACCCTACTGCTCTCTCTTTCTGTTCCACCCTATGCTCTCTCTTTCTGTTCTGCTCTCTCTTCTGTTCCACCCTACTGCTCTCTCTTTCTGTTCCACTCTACTGCTCTCTCTTTCTGTTCCACTCTACTGCTCTCTCTTTCTGTTCCACTCTACTGCTCTCTCTTCTGTTCAACCCTACTGCTCTCTCTTTCTGTTCCACTCTACTGCTCTCTCTTTCTGTTCCACTCTACTGCTCTCTTTCTGTTCCACCCTACTGCTCTCTCTTTCTGTTCCACCCTACTGCTCTCTCTTCTGTTCCACCCTACTGCTCTCTCTTTCTGTTCCACTCTACTGCTCTCTCTTTCTGTTCAACCCTACTGCTCTCTTTCTGTTCCACCCTACTGCTCTCTCTTTCTGTTCCACTCTACTGCTCTCTTTTCTGTTCCACTCTACTGCTCTCTCTTTCTGTTCCACTCTACTGCTCTCTGTTCCACTTCTGTTCCACCCTACTGCTCTCTTTCTGTTCCACTCTACTGCTCTCTCTTTCTGTTCCACCCTACTGCTCTCTCTTTCTGTTCCACCCTACTGCTCTCTCTTTCTGTTCCACCCTACTGCTCTCTCTTTCTGTTCCACCCTACTGCTCTCTCTTCTGTTCCACCCTACTGCTCTCTCTTCTGTTCCACCCTACTGCTCTCTCTTTCTGTTCCACCCTACTGCTCTCTCTTTCTGTTCCACCCGACTGCTCTCTCTTCTGTTCCACCCTACTGCTCTCTCTTTCTGTTCCACCCTACTGCTCTCTCTTCTGTTCCACCCTACTGCTCTCTCTTTCTGTTCCACCCTTGCTCTCTCTTCTGTTCCCCTATTGCTGCTCTCTTTCTGTTCCACTGTACTGCTCTCTCTTTCTGTTCCACTCTACTGCTCTCTTTCTGTTCCACCCTACTGCTCTCTTTCTGTTCCACCCTACTGCTCTCTCTTTCTGTTCCACCCTACTGCTCTCTCTTTCTGTTCCACCCTACTGCTCTCTCTTCTGTTCCACCCTACTGCTCTCTCTTCTGTTCCACCCTACTGCTCTCTCTTTCTGTTCCACCCTACTGCTCTCTCTTTCTGTTCCACCCTACTGCTCTCTCTTCTGTTCCACCCTACTGCTCTCTCTTTCTGTTCCACCCTACTGCTCTCTCTTCTGTTCCACCCTACTGCTCTCTCTTTCTGTTCCACCCTACTGCTCTCTTTCTGTTCCACCCTACTGCTTCTCTTCTGTTCCACCCTACTGCTCTCTCTTTCTGTTCCACCCTACTGCTCTCTCTTTCTGTTCCACCCTACTGCTCTCTCTTCTGTTCCACCCTACTGCTCTCTTTTCTGTTCCACCCTACTGCTCTCTCTTTCTGTTCCACCCTACTGCTCTCTCTGTTCCACTCTACTGCTCTCTCTTTCTGTTCAACCCTACTGCTCTCTCTTCTTTCCACCCTACTGTTCTCTTCTGTTCCACCCTACTGCTCTCTTTCTGTTCCACCCTACTGCTCTCTTTCTGTTCCACCCTACTGCTCTCTCTTTCTGTTCCACCCTACTGCTCTCTCTTTCTGTTCCACCCTACTGCTCTCTCTTCTGTTCCACCTACTGCTCTCTCTTTCTGTTCCACCCTACTGCTCTCTCTTTCTGTTCCACCCTACTGCTCTCTCTTTCTGTTCCACCCTACTGCTCTCTTTTCTGTTCCACTCTGTGCTCCACCCTACTGCTCTCTCTTCTGTTCCACCCTACTGCTCTCTCTTCTGTTCCACTCTACTGCTCTCTCTTTCTGTTCCACTGCTCTCTCTTTCTGTTCCACCCTACTGCTCTCTCTTTGTGTTCCACCCTACTGCTCTCTCTGTTCCACCCTACTGCTCTCTTTTCTGTTCCACCCTACTGCTCTCTCTTCTGTTCCACCCTACTGCTCTCTCTTTCTGTTCCACCCTACTGCTCTCTCTTTCTGTTCCACCCTACTGCTCTCTCTTTCTGTTCCACTCTACTGCTCTCTTTCTTCTGTTCCACCCTACTGCTCTCTCTTTCTGTTCCACCCTACTGCTCTCTCTTTCTGTTCCACCCTACTGCTCTCTCTTTCTGTTCCACCCTACTGCTCTCTCTTTCTGTTCCACCCTACTGCTCTCTCTTTCTGTTCCACCCTACTGCTCTCTCTTCTGTTCCACCCTACTGCTCTCTCTTCTGTTCCACCCTACTGCTCTCTCTTTCTGTTCCACCCTACTGCTCTCTCTTTCTGTTCCACCCTACTGCTCTCTCTTTCTGTTCCACTACTGCTCTCTCTTTCTGTTCCACCCTACTGCTCTCTCTTTCTGTTCCACCCTACTGCTCTCTCTTTCTGTTCCACCCTACTGCTCTCTCTTTCTGTTCCACCCTACTGCTCTCTCTTTCTGTTCCACCCTACTGCTCTCTCTTTGTTCCACCCTACTGCTCTCTTCTGTTCCACCCTACTGCTCTCTCTTCTGTTCCACCCTACTGCTCTCTCTTTCTGTTCCACCCTACTGCTCTCTCTTTCTGTTCCCCTACTGCTCCTTTCTGTTCCACCCTACTGCTCTCTCTTCTGTTCCACCCTACTGCTCTCTCTTTCTGTTCCACCCTACTGCTCTCTCTTTCTGTTCCACCCTACTGCTCTCTCTTTCTGTTCCACCCTACTGCTCTCTCTCTGTTCCACCCTACTGCTCTCTCTTTCTGTTCCACCCTACTGCTCTCTCTTTCTGTTCCACCCTACTGCTCTCTCTTTCTGTTCCACCCTACTGCTCTCTCTTTCTGTTCCACCCTACTGCTCTCTCTTCTGTTCCACCCTACTGCTCTCTCTTTCTGTTCCACTCTACTGCTCTCTCTTTCTGTTCAACCCTACTGCTCTCTCTTTCTGTTCCACCCTACTGCTCTCTCTTTCTGTTCCACTCTACTGCTCTCTCTTCTGTTCCACCCTACTGCTCTCTCTTTCTGTTCCACCCTACTGCTCTCTCTTTCTGTTCCACCCTACTGCTCTCTCTTCTGTTCCACCCTACTGCTCTCTCTTCTGTTCCACCCTACTGCTCTCTCTTTCTGTTCCACCCTACTGCTCTCTCTTCTGTTCCACCCTACTGCTCTCTCTTTCTGTTCCACCCTACTGCTCTCTCTTTCTGTTCCACCCTACTGCTCTCTTTCTGTTCCACCCTACTGCTCTCTCTTTCTGTTCCACCCTACTGCTCTCTCTTTCTGTTCCACCCTACTGCTCTCTCTTTCTGTTCCACCCTACTGCTCTCTTTTCTGTTCCACCCTACTGCTCTCTCTTCTGTTCCACCCTACTGCTCTCTCTTTCTGTTCCACCCTACTGCTCTCTCTTTCTGTTCCACCCTACTGCTCTCTCTTCTGTTCCACCCTACTGCTCTCTCTTCTGTTCCACCCTACTGCTCTCTCTTTCTGTTCCACCCTACTGCTCTCTCTTTCTGTTCCACCCTACTGCTCTCTCTTTCTGTTCCACCCTACTGCTCTCTTTCTGTTCCACCCTACTGCTCTCTCTTTCTGTTCCACCCTACTGCTCTCTCTTTCTGTTCCACCCTACTGCTCTCTCTTTCTGTTCCACCCTACTGCTCTCTCTTTCTGTTCCACCCTACTGCTCTCTCTTTCTGTTCCACCCTACTGCTCTCTCTTCTGTTCCACCCTACTGCTCTCTCTTTCTGTTCCACCCTACTGCTCTCTCTTTCTGTTCCACCCTACTGCTCTCTCTTTCTGTTCCACCCTACTGCTCTCTCTTCTGTTCCACCCTACTGCTCTCTCTTTCTGTTCCACCCTACTGCTCTCTCTTTCTGTTCCACCCTACTGCTCTCTCTTTCTGTTCCACTCTACTGCTCTCTCTTTCTGTTCCACCCTACTGCTCTCTCTTTCTGTTCCACCCTACTGCTCTCTCTTTCTGTTCCACCCTACTGCTCTCTCTTCTGTTCCACCCTACTGCTCTCTCTTTCTGTTCCACCCTACTGCTCTCTCTTTCTGTTCCACTATACTGCTCTCTTTCTGTTCCACCCTACTGCTCTCTCTTCTGTTCCACCCTACTGCTCTCTCTTTCTGTTCCACCCTACTGCTCTCTCTTTCTGTTCCACCCTACTGCTCTCTCTTTCTGTTCCACCCTACTGCTCTCTCTTTCTGTTCCACCCTACTTCTGTTCTCTGCTCTTCTGTTCCACCCTACTGCTCTCTCTTCTGTTCCACCCTACTGCTCTCTCTTTCTGTTCCACCCTACTGCTCTCTCTTTCTGTTCCACCCTACTGCTCTCTCTTTCTGTTCCACCCTACTGCTCTCTCTTTCTGTTCCACCCTACTGCTCTCTCTTTCTGTTCCACCCTACTGCTCTCTCTTCTGTTCCACCCTACTGCTCTCTCTTTCTGTTACACCCTACTGCTCTCTCTTTCTGTTTCACCCTACTGCTCTCTCTTTCTGTTCCACCCTACTGCTCTCTCTTTCTGTTCCACCCTACTGCTCTCTCTTTCTGTTCCACCCTACTGCTCTCTCTTTCTGTTCCACCCTACTGCTCTCTCTTTCTGTTCCACCCTACTGCTCTCTCTTTCTGTTCCACCCTACTGCTCTCTCTTTCTGTTCCACCCTACTGCTCTCTCTTTCTGTTCCACCCTACTGCTCTCTCTTCTGTTCCACCCTACTGCTCTCTCTTCTGTTCCACCCTACTGCTCTCTCTTTCTGTTCCACCCTACTGCTCTCTCTTTCTGTTCCACCCTACTGCTCTCTCTTTCTGTTCCACCCTACTGCTCTCTCTTTCTGTTCCACTCTACTGCTCTCTTTCTGTTCCACCCTACTGCTCTCTCTTCTGTTCCACCCTACTGCTCTCTCTTTCTGTTCCACCCTACTGCTCTCTCTTTCTGTTCCACCCTACTGCTCTCTCTTTCTGTTCCACCCTACTGCTCTCTCTTCTGTTCCACCCTACTGCTCTCTCTTTCTGTTCCACCCTACTGCTCTCTCTTTCTGTTCCACCCTACTGCTCTCTCTTCTGTTCCACCCTACTGCTCTCTCTTTCTGTTCCACCCTACTGCTCTCTCTTTCTGTTCTACTGCTTCTCTTCTGTTCCACCCTACTGCTCTCTCTTTCTGTTCCACCCTACTGCTCTCTCTTTCTGTTCCACCCTACTGCTCTCTCTTTCTGTTCCACCCTACTGCTCTCTCTTCTGTTCCACCCTACTGCTCTCTCTTCTGTTCCACCCTACTGCTCTCTCGTTCTGTTCCACCCTACTGCTCTCTCTTCTGTTCCACCCTACTGCTCTCTCTTTCTGTTCCACCCTACTGCTCCCTCTTTCTGTTCCACCCTACTGCTCTCTCTTCTGTTCCACCCTACTGCTCTCTCTTTCTGTTCAACCCTACTGCTCTCTCTTTGTGTTCAACCCTACTGCTCTCTCTTTCTGTTCCACCCTACTGCTCTCTCTTTCTGTTCCACCCTACTGCTCTCTCTTCTGTTCCACCCTACTGCTCTCTCTTCTGTTCCACCCTACTGCTCTCTCTTCTGTTCCACCCTACTGCTCTCTCTTTCTGTTCCACCCTACTGCTCTCTCTTTCTGTTCCACTCTACTGCTCTCTCTTTCTGTTCCACCCTACTGCTCTCTCTTCTGTTCCACCCTACTGCTCTCTCTTTCTGTTCCACCCTACTGCTCTCTCTTTCTGTTCCACCCTACTGCTCTCTCTTTCTGTTCCACCCTACTGCTCTCTCTTTCTGTTCCACCCTACTGCTCTCTCTTTCTGTTCCACCCTACTGCTCTCTCTTTCTGTTCCACCCTACTGCTCTCTCTTCTGTTCCACCCTACTGCTCTCTCTTCTGTTCCACCCTACTGCTCTCTCTTTCTGTTCCACCCTACTGCTCTCTCTTCTGTTCCACCCTACTGCTCTCTCTTTCTGTTCCACCCTACTGCTCCCTCTTTCTGTTCCACCCTACTGCTCTCTCTTCTGTTCCACCCTACTGCTCTCTCTTTCTGTTCAACCCTACTGCTCTCTATTTCTGTTCCACCCTACTGCTCTCTCTTCTGTTCCACCCTACTGCTCTCTCTTCTGTTCCACCCTACTGCTCTCTCTTTCTGTTCCACCCTACTGCTCTCTTTCTGTTCCACCCTACTGCTCTCTCTTCTGTTCCACCCTACTGCTCTCTCTTCTGTTCCACCCTACTGCTCTCTCTTTCTGTTCCACCCTACTGCTCTCTCTTTCTGTTCCACCCTACTGCTCTCTCTTTCTGTTCCACCCTACTGCTCTCTTTCTGTTCCACCCTACTGCTCTCTCTTTCTGTTCCACCCTACTGCTCTCTCTTCTGTTCCACCCTACTGCTCTCTCTTTCTGTTCCACCCTACTGCTCTCTCTTTGTGTTCCACCCTACTGCTCTTTCTTCTGTTCCACCCTACTGCTCTCTCTTCTGTTCCACCCTACTGCTCTCTCTTTCTGTTCCACCCTACTGCTCTCTCTTTCTGTTCCACCCTACTGCTCTCTCTTCTGTTCCACCCTACTGCTCTCTCTTCTGTTCCACCCTACTGCTCTCTCTTTCTGTTCCACCCTACTGCTCTCTCTTTCTGTTCCACCCTACTGCTCTCTCTTTCTGTTCCACTCTACTGCTCTCTCTTTCTGTTCCACTCTACTACTCTCTCTTCTGTTCCACCCTACTGCTCTCTCTTTCTGTTCAACCCTACTGCTCTCTCTTCTGTTCCACCCTACTGCTCTCTCTTTCTGTTCCACCCTACTGCTCTCTCTTTCTGTTCCACCCTACTGCTCTCTCTTTCTGTTCCACCCTACTGCTCTCTCTTCTGTTCCACCCTACTGCTCTCTCTTTCTGTTCCACTCTACTGCTCTCTCTTTCTGTTCCACCCTACTGCTCTCTCTTTCTGTTCCACTCTACTGCTCTCTCTTTCTGTTCCACCCTACTGCTCTCTCTTTCTGTTCCACCCTACTGCTCTCTCTTTCTGTTCCACCCTACTGCTCTCTCTTTCTGTTCCACCCTACTGCTCTCTCTTCTGTTCCACCCTACTGCTCTCTCTTTCTGTTCCACCCTACTGCTCTCTCTTTCTGTTCCACCCTACTGCTCTCTCTTCTGTTCCACCCTACTGCTCTCTCTTCTGTTCCACCCTACTGCTCTCTCTTTCTGTTCCACCCTACTGCTCTCTCTTTCTGTTCCACCCTACTGCTCTCTCTTTCTGTTCCACCCTACTGCTCTCTTTCTGTTCCACCCTACTGCTCTCTCTTTCTGTTCCACCCTACTGCTCTCTCTTCTGTTCCACCCTACTGCTCTCTCTTTCTGTTCCACCCTACTGCTCTCTCTTTCACCCTACTGCTCTGTTCCACCCACTGGATCTCTCTTCTGTTCCACCCTACTGCTCTCTCTTTCTGTTCCACCCTACTGCTCTCTCTTTCTGTTCCACCCTACTGCTCTCTCTTCTGTTCCACCCTATTGCTCTCTCTTCTGTTCCACCCTACTGCTCTCTCTTTCTGTTCAACCCTACTGCTCTCTCTTTCTGTTCAACCCTACTGCTCTCTCTTTCTGTTCCACTCTACTGATCTCTCTTTCTGTTCCACTCACTCTCTCTTCTGTTCCACCCTACTGCTCTCTCTTTCTGTTCAAAAGGCTCTCTCTTCTGTTCCACCCTACTGCTCTCTTTCTTTCCAGCCCTACTACTCTCTCTTTCTGTTCCACTATACTGCTCTCTCTTTCTGTTCCCCTACTGCTCTCTCTACTGTTCCACCCTACTGCTCTCTCTTTCTGTTCCACTGCTCTCTCTCTTCTGTTCCACTGCTCTCTCTTTTCTGTTCCACCCTACTGCTCTCTCTTTCTGTTCCACTCTACTGCTCTCTCTTTCTGTTCAACCCTACTGCTCTCTCTTTCTGTTCAACACTGCTCTCTCTTCTGTTCCACCCTACTGCTCTCTCTTTCTGTTCCACCCTTACTCTCTCTTTCTGTTCCACTATACTGCTCTCTCTTTCTGTTCAACCCTACTGCTCTCTCTCTTTCCACCCTACTGCTAAAATTCCACTCATACTTTCTCTTTCTGTTCCACTCTACAATATAGACTCTCTTTCTGTTCAACCTCTGCTAAGTCTCTTTCTGTTCCTTCACCCAGATCTGCTCTCCCTTTCTGTTCACTACTGCTAAGTCATATTTACTATTTGTTACAACTAGGGATTTCTCTCTTTGTTAGACTTTTACATCCTACTGCTCCATCTCTCTTTGTTACAAACACACACTTCAGCAGACACAGACACACACACACACACACACACACACACACACACACACACACACACACACACACACACACACACACACACACACATCATACACATTTGTCAAACAGACCGGAGAGATGATACAAATCCAAGGTGACTCTTAAGATGCAGCGATAAAATACATTAAATCAAAGAGGCTACGCTTCTACTGCAAGAATGTCCAAATAATATTTAAATGGGAAGTACTTTGTCCTCCCACTTGACACAGGGCTAAACACTACAGCTATCTGATAGGGTTTGTAATTGTCTCCTAGACAGACAGACCACAGAGGAGAATACAGTATATACTGTATACTGTAAAAGGTGACTTCTTGATACATTCTACAAGGACAGAGGTGACAACATTGTGAGCCTTGAGCGGGAGGGGACAGGGGATCTCTCTCTCCTCAAGGTCATTCTGACCTCATAGCTAGGTATGTTTCCATCCTAAAGCAATAAGAGGAGGGAACTACGAGTGCAGGGTGTCAGGGAGATAAGCCTGCCTCACTGAAACAATACATACCTCTCTTCTGAACTACACTACAGATATAGAGAAGGACACAGCTTGTACTGTATGCAGGCTACACTTCAACCTCTGCTTAGTCATATTTACTAGTTCCTTCAGCAGATATAGACTACACTTCGCAACCTCTGCTAAGTCATATTTACTAGTTCCTTCAGCAGATATAGACTACACTTCGCAACCTCTGCTAAGTCATATTTACTAGTTCCTTCAGCAGATATAGACTACACTTCGCAACCTCTGCTAAGTCATATTTACTAGTTCCTTCAGCAGATATAGACTACACTTCCCAACCTCTGCTAAGTCATATTTACTAGTTCCTTCAGCAGATATAGACTACACTTCCCAACCTCTGCTAAGTCATATTTACTAGTTCCTTCAGCAGATATAGACTACACTTCCCAACCTCTGCTAAGTCATATTTACTAGTTCCTTCAGCAGATATAGACTACACTTCCCAACCTCTGCTAAGTCATATTTACTAGTTCCTTCAGCAGATATAGACTACACTTCCCAACCTCTGCTAAGTCATATTTACTAGTTCCTTCAGCAGATATAGACTACACTTCCCAACCTCTGCTAAGTCATATTTACTAGTTCCTTCAGCAGATATAGACTACACTTCGCAACCTCTGCTAAGTCATATTTACTAGTTCCTTCAGCAGATATAGACTACACTTCCCAACCTCTGCTAAGTCATATTTACTAGTTCCCTCAGCAGATATAGACTACACTTCCCAACAGACCTCTCTTTTAGGAAACTATCAATTTCTTGTGTTGGTAAAGCCAATGGTCGTGTATATACACTAGTATATATAATTCATGGTATATCAAAAAAGTTCACAGGAATATGGCAAGTGAGTACTACTATAGGAGGCAGTTGGGTGGTAAGTGTTTTTTGGAATGTTTGTGGATTGGCAGCTGGGTGGTAAATCAGTGTGATTTTTAAATGTTGTGGGTTGGCGATTGGCATGTGAATGTGCTGCTTGCATGTGTGTGATTGAGCATGCACTTGTGCTTGAGTGGTTGAGAGGAGGGGGGTGACTCTTAGAAGGTTTCTTTATATTCAAGATACCGTCTGCTTATACATTTACACGCTCATAAGACATAGTACAGCAACACTGCTGAAGCATGTTGCATGGAGACAATGGGAAGCATACTGTACATAGGTTATGGAAAACGTCATTACAATGCCACTGTATCACGTTCAGCTACACAGAGGAGTCTAACACTAGCCCCTCATCCATACATTTTTATAAGGAAAACACATCGAGTCAGGGACACTGAGGCAGAAAGCCCATGGCATGACAGCATGCACAGAACACAACATGCAGAATTAACACCGATGTAAGATGTTTTCTATCCTACTGTTTTTCAAATAGTCTCTCCACAAGCAGCAGACAGACGGACATGCAGATGTAGAAAATAATCCTCAAACAAACCTGACATTAGTATACTCTCTTCTTGTCCCACATCGCCAGTCACATGTCACATTCCTCATATTGCAAATAACAGCTGTCCATTCTCCACATCCCTGGGCTATAGTAATAGCATAAGCAATTATGATCAGATTTAGCGAGGGTAAAATCGTATCAATCAGACGTTGCAGCCGCTGATGCTGGCTGACTGAGCGTGCATTAGGAGATCTATTGATGTGAGCTAGTCACCAGAGAAAATACCCAAGCGTGACGCGGGACCCAGGCACAGAAATAGCAAGGGGCCCAGTGAGGGATTACACAACAGCCCACGGTTTAGGACACTTTCTCCAACACAGCAGACAGATACACAGTCTCGGTGTGGGGGGAAAACACTTGTCAATACTCTGCTTTTACCAATGGTTGGCACACAACAGACAGCCACATCTCAGCTAGAGGTTCAAAACACAGCAGACAACTTCAACTTTAGAATAGTAGAATAGAATAGAATATTCAGGACCTCCCGTGTGGCACGGTGGTCTAAGGCACTGCAGTGCTTGAGGCGTCACTACAGACCCGGGTTTGATCCCAGGCTGTGTCACAACCGGCCGTGACCGGGAGTTCCATAGGGCGGGGAGAGGTTGGCCAGGTGGGCTTTACTTGGCTCATCGTGCTCTAGTGACTCCTTGTGGTGGTCCGGACACCTGCAGGCTAACTTCAGTAGTCAGTTGAAGAGTGTTTCCTCTGATACACTGGTGTGGCTGGCTTCTGGGTTAAGGAGGGCGGGTGTTAAGAAGTGTGGTTTGGCGGGTCATGCTTTGGAGGACACATGACTTGACCTTTACCTCTCCGGAGCCTGTTGGGGCGTTGCAATGATGAAACAAGATCGTAATTGAAAAAACGGGTAAAATACAAAAGTAATAGAATATTCAACTACACAGTGTGGGTAGACTGGGTTCTCTATACATCAAAATGTTTTTTTAGCAGGTCTGGGATCCCTGAGTATACTGGAGTCTGATAACCTGGGATGACCCACATACACTGAGGGACTCGGATGAAACCCGGGTTTGCTATTTGGGGATTTAAACTCTCTCAGTGGGCCAAAACACAGCAGACACTTACTTTGAACACCTCTTGGAGATGGGCAACATGTCACTATGATCACTGACAACTACAAAGACATGTTTCCTCACCATACAAAGAGGAACAAATCACGAGGTGTTTAAATGTGATGTCATCACTATAGTCTACACTACTCCACAGTCTGGTTAGCTTCTAAGACATGCTCTCTCTCTCTCTCTCTCTCTCTCTCTCTCTCTCTCTCTCTCTCTCTCTCTCTCTCTCTCTCTCTCTCTCTCTCTCTCTCTCTCTCTCTCTCTCTCTCTCTCTCTGACCTGGGTTCCCAAAAGCATCGTAGCACTAAGAGCGTCTTTCGTCCATTAAGTTTCAATGGAATTAATATAATCTCATTGCTACAACACTTTGGGACACCCAACCCAGGTGGTTCAACTGTGTGAATTCAGAAGTGGACCAATGATGTGGTGAACATTTCCCAAAGCAAATTTGGAGAGTAAACTATCTTATTTTATAGACGTGCAGCAGGCAGTTTGTAAGGTGACGCCAAATAAACTTTTCTATCCTTGGATGGACAATAAAGCTCTGTTCTGTTCTGTTCCGTTCCATTCCGCTCTGCTCTGTTCTGTCCTGCTCTGTTCTGTTCCCTTCTGTTCTGTTCTGCTCTGCTCTGTTCCCTTCTGTTCTGTTCTGCTCTGTTCTGTTCCCTTCTGTTCTGTTCTTCTCTGTTCTGTTCTGCTCTGCTCTGTTCTGCTCTGCTCTGTTCTGTTCCCTTCTGATCTGCTCTGCTCTATTCTGTTCCGTTCTGCTCTGCTCTATTCTGTTCCGTTCTGCTCTGCTCTATTCTGTTCCCTTCTGATCTGCTCTGCTCTGCTCTGCTCTGTTCTGTTCCCTTCTGCTATGTTCCCTTCTACTCTGTTCCCTTCTGCTCTGTTCCCTTCTATTATGTTCCATTTCTGCTCTGTTCCCTTCTATTCTGTTCCCTTCTACTCTGTTCCCTTCTACTCTGTTCCCTTCTATTCTGTTCTGCTCTGTTCCTTCTGCTCTGTTCCCTTCTGCTCTGTTCTGTTCCCTTCTATTCTGTTCCGTTCTATTCTGTTCCCTTCTATTCTGTTCCATTCTGCTCTGTTCCATTCTGCTCTGTTCCCTTCTGCTCTGTTCCCTCTGTTCCATTCTGCTCTGTTCCATTCTGCTCTGTTCCCTTCTGCTCTGTTCCCTTCTACTCTGTTCCCTTCTATTCTGTTCCCTTCTATTCTGTTCCCTTCTATTCTGTTCCGTTCTATTCTGTTCCCTTCTATTCTGTTCCCTTCTATTCTGTTCCCTTCTATTCTGTT